>NC_069394.1:11800000-12100000 GCF_027475565.1 Acinonyx jubatus
GGAAGAGGATGTGGAGACACAGGGCTAATGCCGTCTACAGGCTAAGGGATGCCTGAGGCGCCCCTGAAGCTGGGAGAGAAGAATGGAAGAGATTCTTCCCCGTGGCCCTCAGAAGGAATCAATTCTCCTCTAATACCTTGATATCAGACTTCTAGCCTCATTTGTGACACCGTGAATTTCTGTTTAAGACTCCCAGTTTCCGGTGTTTTGTTATGGCCCTAGAAAATGAAGACATTGGCATTTTAATCAGTTTTTGGTCAAGTAATATGACGCATGTGGACTAACGTCTGGGTTGGAACAGAGACTTTCAGAGCACCCCCCCTTCCCCCTGATATTATTGGCTCTTAGCTGTAAAGGACACTGAGAACACAGGATAAGCACCAAACGTGGAGGACTGAGCAGATGGGGAGGGAGGGGTAGTCCCAGGAGGAACTGGTGCCCAGGGAGCCCGCCCAGCGTTAATCATTTCTATTTCTTCCCACACGACTGATTAAACCCAGCCTCATCACCAGTATGGCCTTTCACTCAGAGAATTTTCCCTTCCTGGGTCACACAGATTGACCCTTTTCCACGTTTCTGGGGGATTCTCTGTGTCAAAGGGAATTCGAGCCATTTATTCAAATGTGTCTGGTTTGCGTGGGGCGTCAGACTGAAGGATGACACTGCAAACCTGAGGGGACAGCCTCCAATTAATCAGAGAGCCACGCCTCACCTTGCCAGGGTCTCACAGAGTGTGTCACAGTCACAACTATTGATTCCTGGTCCATCGATGCTGCAGCTCCAAAAGCTCGAGGTAAGGGCAAGGGATGGCACCTTTGTTCTCACTGCCACCAAAACGGCAAGTCCTTTAAAGAAGCTGTTTTTTCTAGACAGTTTGTTGAGGAGTCAGGCTCTATTATTTTCCAGCCGAATGGAGTCTAAGTTCCATTGTTGTTCCAGCATTATCTTGGGGCCACTTGATGCAGTATCTTCGCTTAAGCCAAGATTTTGTTAATACCCTAGGCATTGTGATGGCTGCCACCTGATGGCTTCTTCCATCTTGTTCACCCCTGTGTCCCTAGCGGGTAGCCACATATAGCAGAATCTCAATAAATATATTTGTTGAATGAATGAAAGATCTGAGGGTTTGGAATCATATAGGTTGAGTTCAAATTTGAACTCCATGTGTTCTGTTCCAGGCACGGTGCTACGTATCGGGGAAACTAAGTTGGGCAGGGAGCTGCCTTCCAAAAGCTCACAGTGAGGGTGGGGCATTCAAGTAGGGAGGCAGGGAGACAGGTGTAGAAACATCTCTCGGAACCCGCATGTAAACTCAGGGAGAGCATTTTAGTGAGTCCCCTTTGCTGGAAAGGAACTTGAGTCAGAGCTAAGAATAGGAACCTCAACTGTATCTGACTGAGCTGTACTCAGAAAAGCAATTCCTATAATAGGCCACCTACTTAGAAACAGACATTATCACATTGCTGAAGGAGATAAGATGTTTTTATGGGTCAGCTCATTCACTGCTGAGGAGGCCCCGTGAGAAATTTTGTGTCCTTGGTAAGCATTGACATGTTATGTTCTACGACCTTAACATGAGTACTCCTTTTTATAATCATACTCAGTTCTTTTAGGGTACTGTATGGGTACCTGAATGATTGACTGGCTGGTTATTCTTTCCACAAGCATTTATTCCTTACTTACTATAAGTCAGGCTCTGGAGGAACAGAGGTGGACAGACACAGTGCCTGCCCTCAAGACTCATAATGCAGAGTCAGTAGACAAGTAGTCGACATATAACTACCCTGGTAATAGGTAATATCCTTCCATAAACGCATGCAGAGGGATAGTTTATGAACAAAGATGAAATCACAGCTTAAATGATATCTAATGAATTTAATGAATGGCTATAAACAGCAGAACACTCGGTTGATGTGGACCTCTGCAGTCCTTAAAAATGAGGAAGGACTGACTTATAAATAATTTGGAAAATTCTCCATTGTAAAAATAGGTTAAAGGAAAGGGCACAAAAGTATGTATAGAATGTTATAACTGTGCAAAATAAGAATCAAAACAAAATAAGAATATACAAAGGGAACGTTGGGAGGTTTTACACAGATAGGGAAATTGAATTATTTCCAGGTGTGAGACTGTTTGCTTTTGCTTTTTTTTTTTTCTTTTGGGTGTGTGTGTGTGTATTTGCTTTTTTTTTTTTTTTTAGGTATTTCAATATGTAATTAGCATTCAGAATTTTTTAAATGGGACTACAATGCCAGTCGGCTTTTGTTTTGAAATGTCCCAGTTACTATAAATCAACAAAGCCATCTAAGTGTGAGGTGGGAGTGGGCATGTTTTGGAATGGTCGGATGAATAATGTGAATCCACTGATCCATGATGATCTTCATTAGACAGAGACTTTGTTACACACAGATGAGGCCAAATCCAGGATGCTGAATTGGCCGGGAGATCTCATTGTGCCTCCCAAGAGCAATTGCCAAGCTTGCAACCTAAGGAAGAACAAATCAGTCGGGGAGAAAAAGAAATGATAAAATCTGCTGCATCAATTGAATCATGATCCGTTTCACTCTCTCTGCTCTGCTTCCTTCTGTCCTTTGTCTCTTTTCCAAGCATAAACAGGGGCACAACATACTTAGGGTATCAGGATTTATCTGCATTTAACTCGAAACTGGACATTGTCTAACCAACCTTTTCTTTTGTTCATTTATTATCAGGGGTCCCAGAATGAAAAGTATCTCAGAACCAGTGGATAATGTGGCTAAATCATATTTTCCATGCTCTGTTCTTCTATGATTCTTGCTGTTCTTGCATTCACATTATTTATGGCTCTGAGAGTTATATGAAAATACATTTTTTTTTTGATCATGCAGTGTTCATCACCTGTCTACTTTCTTCTGGATTCCAGACTACATTGTGGGATGGCGACAAGGTCAATAAGTTGAGATATTCAGGATGAAGAAATGCCCTCCTGGGTCAAGGAGAGACCTGTGGAGAGGCAGGCTGGGCTTGGAGCTTAGTTCTTTTGACTTTTGGCCAAATGGGCCCATGACATATTGTCTACTAGACTGTCAGGTTCATGAGGTCAAGAACAATGTTATTCATTCATTTATTCATATATACCTTCTTAGCACTTAGCATGGTGCCTGACACACAACCTATATTGAATGAATAATAAGTAAGTACACCTTTGGCATTTTACAAATGCCCAGTAACAGTGAATGCTGACACTTTTACAGGTCTTTGTTGGCCAGAATTCTATATTGCCAAAAATGCATGAGAATTGAGTATGTGACTTATTATGTAATATTTGTAAAGGATCAATACAAATTTGATGTAGTGATAATAGTGGTTTATTCATTTATATACTCGTGTTCTAGCACGGATTGGGTGTCGGCTCTATGTCAGGCTTTATGTTGGGGCTCAGGGAGATAACTATTCCCATTTGTAATGATTTCCTATCATATATAGGGAGTGTCACTAACATACCACCCCTGGATTCTCTCCATCCTTTACTCACCTCTCCCCGGGAAAGGAGTAGCTTAATCTGATTGGTACCTCAGTAAGGTCCAATTGTACCCACGGTGTCTTTGACAAATAGGATGCTATGTGGAGCCTCTGGAAGCCCCCCAAAGAAGAATCACAGAGGCACATCTGCCAAGGGCTTTGGAGTAACACAACACTGTGCTCATATTTACTAATAACTATTCTCCTTTTGAGAAAACTCCTTCAGTTGATACTGAATCCTGATAGACACTAAACATTTGACCAATTCACCAAATAGGAGCTGCTTATCATGAACTGGCTGTTACCTGTTGCACTAAGACATAAGGTTGAATGTGTGGAGTAGCAGTCCACCATCAAGAGAAAAAGGTAGCTATGATCTTGGGCTGCAGGGGTCAGAAAGGTGCAGTCAATTGCTTAGACTCCTCTGACACCTATCACGATGTATTTTTGCACCCTCCCCCAAAACTTTGGCTCAATGAGAGTTCCCTGTGATCAGGTAAACTTGATTCTGGGGACTTCCAGCTGCTGGTGATGATGAAGTCACTTGGTTGGACTAAATGCCCCACAGATAACAATGATAGACTATGGGCAAAAATATGCATATGCCAAACTATTATTTGATGGCACTGGAGAGTAATCAGAGGCAAAAACTTCAGAGGAAAGGGGAAAGAGTTCAGGGATTGCAGAAGAGTCAGAAAGGTGAGAAAGAAGTCCTGGAAAGGGAGGGAGCCCCAGAGCGAGTGAGCCCCAAAGTCAGTGCATAAAGTGTTCCCCAATCCTTGGCAGATTGCTGAACTACATGTGTTTGAGGGGAGGAGACTCTAGCAAGCTTGGTGAAAAGGCTGAACTGGAAGTTGAAAGCCCTGAGCAGAGATTCCAGCTTCTGTAACCTGTAAGAGAAGACAGTTTGGAATTTGAATTCAGCCTACTTACTTCTTGCCGGAACAAAAATCACAGAAAGCTGAGTGTCTAGAACATGCCATTTACCATATCCAGTATCTAATGCAACATTCGATGAAGCAAGGGTAGTGAGAGAAAAAGCAGGCAGTAGAGTCAATGCAAGGGTTGGGGTTAGGGTTAGAGCTTCGGTTTGTGTTTGGGTTAGGAGAAGGTTACAGTGAGTGAGGGAGACAGCGCGTGTGAGGTTTAAGGTGAGGTTGCGGGTTAGGATCGTAGGTTGCACTTGAATTAGGTTTAGGTGTATTGAAGAGGAGCTACAGCAACATGCCTTTGGTTCTCAAGTCCTGAAACAATTGGCAAAAGCTAAAAATAAGGGGGGACGCCTGGGTGGCTCAGTCGGTTGGGCGTCCGACTTCGGCTCAGGTCATGATCTCACGGTCTGTGGGTTCAAGCCCTGCATCGGGCTCTGTGCTGACAGCTCAGAGCCTGGAGCCTGTTTCCAATGCTGTGGCTCCCTCTCTCTCTGCCCCTCCCCCACTCTCACTTTGTCTCACGCTGTCTCTCAAAAATAAATAAATATTTTTAAAAAAGCTAAAAATAAATAGGGAAAAGGATATTCTTTAACTAATAATGAAAGCTCATATGTTGTCTTGTTCCCGTGGCCAAGTGTTCTTGCCAACCCTCTACTCCAGAATTAGGCTTATGTGGCAGATGCTGTTGATGCCCTCACCTCCAGACCTTCAGCCTGCTGTGACTTCAGCTGAGGCTCTGGCAGACCATCGGGAAGCACCCTGAGACTTTCCGCTTCAACTTTCTTCTTCTTCTGAAGCCTCGGAAGCTCAGTCAGTCAACTCACAGGTGTAGCACAGAATCCAGTGGCCTCTAGGTCACTTGAAGACAAGCGTCTAGATGTCAACATTGGTATATTTTTGTGGGTCTGTTTTAGGGTTCTCTGTTCTTTACGTTGATCTGTGTGTCTGACCTTCTGTAAGTACTATACTGTTGTGATTACTGTGGCTATATAGTAAACCTTAACATCAGAAAGAGTAAGATCTCCCATTTCATTCTTCTTGTCAAGATCATTTTGGATAGTTTTGGGCTACCCTGTGTGGAGCCCTGTGCTGACAGCTCGGAGCCTGGAGCCTGCTTCGGCTTCTGTGTCTCCCTGTCTGTCTCCCCCTCCCCTGCTCATGCTAAGTCTGTCTCTCTCTCTCAAAAATAAATAAACATTAAGAAAAGATTATTTATTTTGAGAGGGAGAGTGTGAGTCGGGGAGGAGCAGAGAGGGAGAGAGGTAGAGAATCCCAAGCAAGCTCTGAGCTGTCAGCACAGATATGTAGACTATCATGTCACTTTCTTTTCTTTCTTTCCTTTTTTTTTTTTTTAATTTTTAACATTTATTTATTTTTGAGAGACAGAGAGAAAGAGAGAGAGGCAGAGAGATGGAGACACAGAATCCAAAGCAGGCTCCAGGCTCTAAGCTGTCAGCACAGAGCCCGACGGGAGGCTTGAATCCATGAGCCGTGAGATCATGACCTGAGCCAAAGTTGGATGCTTAACCGACTGAGCCACCCAGGGGCCCCTCATGTCACTTCCAAATAGGAATCACTCTCTTTTTTCCCTTTCTGATATGTATGCCTGTTTTTCCCTTTTCTTGCCCTGTTGCACTGGCTAAAACTTCCAGCTTCATGTTGAATAAGAATGTAAGAGTGGACATCCTTGTCCCAATTTCCCCCCGAATTTTAAGGGAAAAGACTCAGTCTTTCATTATTAAGTATAGTGTTAGCTGTAAGTTTGTGTTTTTTTTTGGAAATTGTGAGTGAGCGTTGAATTCTGTCAAATACTTTGCTTGCGTGGATTGACATGATAATGTGATTTTTCTTATTTAGTCTGTTAGTAAAAGGTATTATATATATTGATTTTCAAATATTGAACTAGTCTTGCATCCCTGGAAAAAACCGCTCCTTAATATGTATAACGCTTTCTGTATGTTGCTGATTTCCATTTGTTAGTATTTTGTTAAGGATTTTGCATTTACTTTCATGAACGTTAGTGGTCTGTAGTTTTTTTTTTTTAAGTAGGCTTAATGCCCAGTGTGGAGCCTAACACAGAGCCCAGTGAAGGCCTTGAACTCATGACCCTGAAATCAAGACATGAGCTGAGATCAAGAATCAGACACTTACCTGACTGAGCCACTCAGGCACCCCAGTGGTCTTATTTAAGGTTTTGGAACTGTATCTTTTTTTTTTTTTTTATCTATTTATGATATCAGGGCTTAATAAAATGAAAGGGAAGTATTCCCTCCTCTTCTATTTTCTGGAAGAGATTGTGTAGAATTATTATTAATTTTTTAAATATGTGGTAGAATTCTCCAGTGACACCATCTGGGCCTAGAGATTACTTTTATGGAATTTTTAAATTACAAACTTAATTTCCTTTAATACAAGGAATACGAGGCTATTCAAGTATTTCACATTGAGTACATTGTTGTGGTTGTGTTTTTCAAGGAAATGGTCTATTTCATCTAAGTTTTCAGATTTATGTGTGTAGGGATGTTCTTAATACTTTTTTTTATAGTTTTCATGCCTGCAGGGTCTGTAGTAGTATCCCTGTTTTATTCCTGATATCAGTCATTTGTGTCTTCTCTCTTAACCTGTGTCTGTTTTGCTAGAGGTTTGGCAACATTATTAATCTTTGAAAGAACAAGCTCTTTGTTGATTAATTTTTCTCTGTTGTTTTTAGTTTAATTGGTTTCTGTTTTTTATTTCCTTCCCTCTCACTTTGGGTTTATGTTGTTCTTCATTTTCTAGGTTCTTGAGGGAGGAGCTGAGATCACGGATGTGAGACTTTGCATACATATATGCATTTAGTGCTATGCATTTCTCTCCCAGCACTACTTTAGCTATATAGCACAGATTTTGATATGTAGTATTTTAATTTTTATTTGGGTCAATGAATATTTTGATTTCCCTCAAAAATTCCTATGTATCTTATCATATATATATATATATATATATAGGTATATTTTTGTAATATTAAAAGATATACATAAACAGTTATATATTCATATATAAAGTATGTATACATATATATATATAAAATGATAAAACGCATGTGTAAATATCTAAGGTATAGAATATCCAAGGAACAAAAGGGAAGAAATGTTTTCACACTTCATCCAAAGTAGTAAAATGACAATACCAATAGACTGTATTATCTAGATAGATATTACATGTCTATACTATATATTCATATAAATATAATATATATTATAATTATATGAAATTAATTATATAAATTGTTATATAATTATAAATATAAATATAATTATATACTTAAATAATTATATAAATTAATTATACAAAATATAAAGAATATAATATAATATATATATATATCTTATCACAGTCTACCTTTGTTTGACAGCTTGGACTTCTAGACTACAGGTGTAGACTTTTGTCGAAGGGAAATGATATTTTGGAGTTTTATTACCCTTTTATTTTCTGTGAAAGTAAGTCAGGTTTCATAGACCCACCTAACAGGTGAGGGTTCCTGGGTTCAGTGAATTCAAATAACTTGTCTAAGATCACCCAATTGTTTTTTTTAAGTGCTTATTTATTTATTATCTGTCAGTGCAGAGCCCAATGTAGGGCTCGATCTTACCAACCATGAGATCATGACATGAGCCAAAATTAAGAGTTGGATGCTTAACTGACTGACCCACCAGACACCCCTAAGCTCACCCAATTTTTTAACAGCACAAAGAAAGCAGGTCATAAAATTTTTGAGTGGTTGAATGAGTCAGCACTACTTTTCTCATTTCTTGACTACCCGAGGTCTGACAGATTTCATAGCTCTAGTTGGAGAAAGTGGAGGCATTTCTTTTCTGCCAAAATCATAGGACTTCTCCCACTTTTCATAAACAACCCTTGGGAGACCTTGACAAGCACAATGGTCTAATGGAAAATTATTTACTAGTGTTCTCTCCTCTTCTGTAGATGTTTACACTTATTTTATAAGGTCGTTGACATTAAGAAACATGAAAAACATTCCTAATTTAGTGCTGATGTGACACCAGTTCATTTCAGCAGTAACCAAATATAGATAATTGCAGAGGGTCAGCTCAGGGTAAAGTGTATCTTTAGACCCATTCCCAGGGCATACAGTTTCTCTATTCTAAAGTTTACAAGTTGGAAGGGCTGAGATATCAGGGTACCAAAAGACTAGACATTGGAAGCTCCATTAGATGGTATTTTTCACTTTACTTTACCAGTACTTTTGGCAAACATTTAAAGTTAGCAATTCCCATCAAGTCTTCCAGGTAGTGGCCCACTCTTCCTCCTAGGAGAGACCCAGCAGTAACAGGCATGGAGCCCAGCATCAAGGAAGCACCAAGCAATGTTTTGACT
Source organism: Acinonyx jubatus (assembly GCF_027475565.1). Lineage (NCBI taxonomy): Eukaryota > Metazoa > Chordata > Mammalia > Carnivora > Felidae > Acinonyx > Acinonyx jubatus. The sequence continues at coordinate 11,808,811 of NC_069394.1, forward strand.
TCATCTCCAGTGATCCTTACCTTATTTCCCCCTTATCCACCTTCTCCCTTGGTCGTCGATCTGATCAAAGGCTCTTTCTATAAATCTTATGCTCCAAATCCCATTCTGCATCCTCTGTTGTAGTTATTTTACTCTCCCTTGCCCTCCCTCTGTCATCTAGACCTCCTCACCCTGGCTCTTCTGCCTTCTTCCAGTCCTCACCCTGCTTCTTGCTTCACATCCCTTGGTATCTGCTTGGCTCAGTTGTGTTGCTGTGGCCTAGCGTTTCACTCACATTTTCATATGTAGCCATTAATTGCTCCTTGTCTGTTTTGTAAAACCGAACCTTGTCCCGGTGAGACCTCTCTGTTTCTCATTTCGGTATCTAGAGGGCCGAGTTCTGATAGAGCAGTTGGGCTCCCGTGGGTATTTGCGATCATTACAAATTCAGTGTCTCAGTTGGCTTTTGGGGCTGTCAGCAATTTTCTGCATTTCTCCATGCTTCATATGCTCTTTCATTCCTTTCAGAGCTATTTGAAAGGTTTACTTCTTTGCTCCAACCTCCAGCTTCCCCCACCCTTCTCACTTATAGCAGGTGGCTGTGTGCTCGCTTTTGCTGAGATGAAAATTAAGGACAAAGACCCTTATCTTTGTGTACATCCATACTCTCTTCACTTCCCTACCTCAGAAGGTGTGATGAAATTCCCTCTGATCCATGTATTCCCGTTAAAATGTGTTTAGGATCTCATGCTGTTCTGCTTCCTTAGGAATCTTATACTCCAGCCTTATATCCCTTTTTTCATTTGTATTTTATGATGCCCTCTCTTTCCTTTCAGAATAGAAATATGAACATATTAACAAACAAGCAATCAAACAAAAATTATTATGTTCTCACTTTTCCTTGTTAGCCAGTTTTCTTGAGAAGCCAGTCCATATTTAGGTATTCATTTTTTCAAATGTTTGTTTGTTTATTTAGAGAGCACATGTGAGGGAGGAGCAGAGAGAGAGAGAGAGAGATTGAATCTCAAGCAGGAGCTTAACCCAGCCCCTTGATCTTCTGCGGGGCTTGATCCCATGACCGTGCGATTATGACCTGAGCTAAAGTCAAGAGTCAGTCACGTAACTGACTGAACCACCCAGGCTCCCCTAGGTCTTGATTTTTTAAAAACGTCCTTCTACGGACTTACCAATAATTTGGCTTCTGTCCCTACAATATCACTGAAATCTTCTAGGGACACCAGTGACCTGAGTATCGCCCCCTTTAAACAATTGATTCTTTTCAGTTCTTATCCTGCCTTCTATTTCTGTAGCATGTGGAAAGACTGATAGCTATGTTATTTCTTTTTTAAAAAAATTTTTATGTTTATTCTTGAGAGAGAGAGAGACAGACAGACAGACAGAATGGGGGAGGGCCAGAGAGAGAGGGAGATACAGAATCTGAAGCAGGCTCCAGACTCCAAGCTGTCAGCACAGAGCCTGATGTGGGGCTCGAACTCATGGACCATGAGATATGACCTGAGCCAAAGTCAGACACTTAACTGACTGAACCACCCAGGTGCCCTGTAGGCATGTTATTCTTAATTAAATTGAATTAATTTATTTACAAATAGGTAATAAGTTCACTTAGAAATTTAAAAGTGCTACAAGGGAGGACAATACAAATTCTCCTTCTCACCCCCTTTCCTCTGGTCATTTACTTCCCATTCCTGGAGGCAGCTAGTTTTGTTACCAGTTTTGTGAGTGGTTTTGGCACCATAGACAAACATGCATGCTTACACATAGTACACGCATGTGCACACACACACTCACATGTATTCTCCTGCTTTTTGTTTTTAACAGGCCTAAACGTGTGCTAACTTAGCACTATACATGAATCATTTTGATACATACCCAAAAAACCCTTCCAGGATGTTGTCCAAGTCACAATGCAGCCGATCAGCAATTTACTAACTCCTCGCACCGTGCATCTTCTGAAGCCTGTTTTCTTTTGGTTTTCCCACGCCCTTATTGGCCTGTTCTCCCCAGCATCCTCTGGGATCCTTTGACTTTCCATCTTGGGGTTTCCAAGGGCTTCTTTGCAGCCTGCTCCTATTCTCCCCTGTATATCCTTTGGAATGATCATATTAATCTATTATGTGGTTTGGTGCTCAGTCATATACAGATGTCATTCTGATGGAGTTCTCTGGACGGACCTCCTTGCTAAGATTAAGAATGACATCATCAACTCCCTATAGGAAACCTGGTTATCTTCATGAGATATCCTCTAGGCATCTCAAAGCCAACTGGTCCATACGAGAACTCATTCCCAGTCTCTCCCTTTCCTCCTCCAGTGTTCCAGTTCCTAGCCACAAACCTGCTGACCTATGCACAAGAGATTGATGTCATCGAAACTAACCAGTCACCCCAGCCAGAAATCAGCTCATCTTCTCACTGTCTCCTTCCCTTTTACTCTCCAGATTCTGACAGTCTTCAGGTTTTCCTAATTTAGATGTGAAATCTGTCACAGCAATCCCTTCTGTCTGTTTCCAAAACCCTCCTTAGTTTAAGTCCTCGTCACTTTTTACTAAGATTATTGAAAACTTGGCTGCTTCTCTCTCTTCTCACCCCTCTGATTCATCTTCCACAAGGCGGCTGCTAGGGTGAGCTTCTCCAAATCCGCTTCATCACTGTCTTGCTTAAAACCTTACCATGGCTTTCTGTGGATTTTAAGGTGAGCAAACCTCATTTTAGTTCACAGTGTTCTTGTGCTAGGTGAAATAATGTCCCCCAAGTATCTGTATTCTAATCCCTGGAGACTGTGGATGTTACCTTAAATGGCAAAATGAACTTTGTGAATGTGATAAAGTTAAGGATCTTGAGATGGAAATTATCTTGGTTTATCCTAGTGGGACCTAAGTGTCATCACAGGTACCTCTACCCTAGAGGAGTGTCTGGATGGCTCTGTTGGCTGAGCATCTGACTCTTGATTTTGACTCAGATCATAATCCCAGGGTTGTGGGATCTAGCCCCATGTTGGGCTCCGTGCTGAGCAGGGAGCCTGCTTAAGATTCTCTCTCTTTCTCCCTCGCTCCTCTCCCCCACTTGCACTCTCTCTCAATTTCTCTAAGATAAAAAAAAAAAAATGTTAAAAACCCACAAAAAACAAGACAGCAGAGGGAGATTTGCATGCATAAGAGAAGGCAGCGTGATGATAGAGCAGAGGGGAATCATGTGGCCAAGGCATGCTGGCAGCCTGAGAAGCCGGAAGAGATAAGAAACAGATTTCCCCCTGGAGACTCGAGAAGGAACCGGCTCTGCCCACACCTTGATTTCAGTCCTGTAGGACTCATTTTGGACTTCTGACCTCCGGAACTGTCACAGAACAAATTTGTGTCATTTGAAGCCACTGCATTTGTGGCAATTTGTTACAGCAACAATACGAAACTAGTACAGTTTTTTTCTTTTTTTTGTTTTTTTTTTTTTTTTTGCCATTAGTCTTTGCCCCTTCCCTCCAAAAATTCATCAGTTTAACTACACTGAATTTCTTTTCTATTCTTGAGCACATATGCTCTGTTAAGTCTTCACTCCTTTGCACATAAAGTTACTTCTATTGAAGGCTATACTTTTATCCAAATATATTTTATTCTTTTAAATTCATCTCAAGAACGTCTTTTGCTAGGAAGCCTTCTGTATCCCCAGTATGGTTTAAATAACCCCCATCCCTGTTCCCAATAAGGCATCTATCTGTGCTGTATCGTAGTGACTGACTTAGCTCTCTTGCCTGTTGGTCCGGGAGCTTCTCGAGAGCAGGCGGTGTGTGTCTTACCTGGACTTGCATCCTCTGTGCCTCGTGCTGTGCTTGGCACATACCTGACCCTTAGTTAGTGTTTGTTGAGATGAGAAATAAAGTGAAATTGAGCTGGGCACCTTCTGATGCTGTTCTTTATGTCAGTTACAAACTTCCCTTTTCCCCGGGTGGGGAAATAGGAGTGGAAGAGGCCACCGCAGCACACCCTCACCTACCAACTTGTGTCTCGCCTTTGCAAGTGGTCGTCCTCCCTCGAGACTGTTGAAACAGATGCAGCCCACGGGCTGGGATGCTGGTGACCTACTCTAGGGCTGAGTGTGTCTTGTTGGGATGTGGGTGGGGTTATGGAAGGAACGTATTGTGCTGAGGACCAGGAGACCAGAGTTCTAGCTGTGAATCTGATACAGACCTAGTGTGAAAATAGTCTCTTTGTTCCTGTTTAGAGTATTATTTAGAATCTTCAGGTTGGGGTGCCTGGGTGGCTCCGTTAAGCGTCCGACTTTGGCTCAGGTCATGATCTTGTGGTTCACGAGTTCCAAGCCTCGCATCGGGCTCTGTGCTGACAGCTCAGGGCCTGGAGCCTGCTTCAGATTCTGTGTCTCCCTCTCTCTCTGCCCCTCCCCCACTAGCGCGCGCGCACTCTCTCTCTCTCTCTCTCCCAAGAATGAATAAACATTAAAAAAACTAAAAATAAATAAAAAATAAAATCTTCAGGTGGAATATAGATTTCTTCAAGATTTAAGGTTTGATTTATATTTATTCAATTTATTCAATGTCCAGTCTAGACATCTGGATGAAATTATATATTTGCATGTTTTTCCTGATCTCTTTAATAAGGGGAGCACAGTTACCCTCTTGTTTATCTAAATTTTTTTTTAATGCTTATTCACTTTTTGATAGAGACAGAGCGTGAGTGGGGGAGGGGCAGAGAGAGAGGGAGACACAGAATCTGAAGCAGGCTCCAGGCTCTGAACTGACAGCACAGAGCCCAACGTGGGGCTCAAACCCATGGACCATGAGGTCACGACCTGAGCCGAAGTCGGACACTCAGCCGACTGAGCCACCCAGGCGCCCTACCCTCTTGTTCATCAGATAATCTGTTAGCTTCTTCTGTTTTCAGTAAAGCTCATGTGCCTCCTTCCTGCACTTTCCTTATGCTTTTCAGACCTTTTCCTTTATACCCAAGGAAATTTGGATGATAAACATTATTCCTGGTTTTCCATTTTGTATTGTTGACCCCCTTCTTTCTCCCCGGATCCCCTCTGTCCCCTCACATGCACATCCAGAGGAGAATTCATGCCTGCAGCCTGGTCATGATTTCTGACCCACAAAAACTGTGTGAAGTAATAACTGTTGTTTTTAGCCACTAAGATTTGGAGTACTTTTTAATGCAGCAGTTGAGAACTAATACGTGTATATTGTGATGCATGTTAACGAGTATAGTAACACAGGGGATTCTCGTTAAAACCCGTTGCCTTACGCAGTCCGCTGTGTACTTCCACTGTTTCTGTGAGTCGGGAGGGAGGAAGAGCCCTCAGTGGGTGACAAGACTCGGGCTCTAGAGTTCGTCTTGCCAACCAACAAGGGAGTCTTGGTTTTCCGCCTGAAACATAAATTAATTGGTTTGTTAAAATTGGCAGCATGTTGCAATCATCTGGGAAACCTTGAAAAACGACTGAACACTGACTGTGTCCTACCCACAGGGATTCTGATTTAATTGGCATGAGGTGTAACTTGGGTATTGGAACTCTGAAAATCTCTGTAGGTGATTTCACTATGTAGCAAAGATCGACAGCCACTGCCCTCTTGCAGAGGTTCTCACGTGGCGGTCCCCCTGCTGGCTGTATGGACGTTACCGTGAGGACTTGTTCGAAGTGCAGCATCTCATACCCCTTCCCCAGGTTTCCTGAATCAGAACCTCTGAGGTGGGGCCCAGCAGCCTGGGTTCAACAAGCCCTTCAAGGGATCCTGGGGTATTCTCAAGTTCGAGGGCCACTGCTCAGCTTGGTCTAGATGGTCCCCGTGGTTCTTCCAGCTCAAAAGTGTGTGTGAGCCTATGTCTCCTGCTCTGGGGAGACAGCAGTCTCTCTCCCCCTCCGCCATCTCACATAACGCACTCGGCCTATCAGATTTCTAGTTGTATGCTCTTGTCACCCTGGACTTGAAGATCCAGGTCCTCCGAAAGCCTGGAATTTTCCTGATGGAACAGTTTTATCAGTGTGTTAACAGGTGAACCAAACTGGTAAATGTTGTAGAGCTGAAGTTTTCCAAGCATCCCACGTGGTTACAAACCACTCAACCAACATTTTAATTCCATTGAGGGTACTTTTTCCTCAGCTTGCCATTCTGACATCATTGAAGACTCAAGTGTTCTCTAAGGAGCCTAGAATCTTCCCACCAATTAAAAAAAAAAAAAACCAAAGGAGCCCCAAAAGTTAGAAGGCGAAGGAAATGAAAATAGATGAGATAGATATTGGGGACCAAGGACTTGTCAGTTTGATGTAAACTTATCAGATTCTGTCCATTTGCCCTGCTTGGTCCCAGTATTAATAAAGCAAGTATTATTTAGTTTAATAATACTAAACTAAATATTACTTCGTATTAATACTTAGTATTAAACTAAATAATACTTTGTTTATTAATACAGAGAAGGTAAGATAAAAAATAGTCCAGGACGAAACAACCATAATGACCTTGATAGGAGAGCAATGGCTGTGTTGTTGGTAGGACCAGATTTTGATGGATCACCAGGTTGGCTAAGTGCTATTTTCATCCGTTGAGTTGGGCCCTTCCCTTCAGCCAGCTGTGTGAATTCATCTGTTGCACATTAGATTTCAGGAAGGAGCTCACCTTTTTTGGAGTTACTGCTTTGCAAGCGGTTTTTCATAAATAAAAGTCAATTAATATTTAAGCTCCTTGATAGAACTTTAATTTGGGTTAAATTGACATTTGCAGAGACAGTCTCTGTAATATATATATCTTCCATAGGCAGTATATAGCATTCATGCAGCTTTGGTCAGGAATCTAAGTATGCTGATGGCTTTCTTTTCGTACGCATATGTTACCTTGTATGTATATTTTTCTAATATATACACGCACCTAGAGGTAGATAATAGATATAGGTTGTGCATGTTATGAGTGTATCTCCTTATTGTGTTTGTATACATTATTTGGCTCTCACAACTTGGTGGGGTAGCCAAGTTTGCACAATAGAAACAGTCGCTTTCGTTATTTATTATGTACTGAGGGACTGTAACTTGGCACTTACCCAGGGACTTCACGTACATCGCCCCTCGTCCTTACAGAGACCTTGCCAAGGTAACTATTATTATTTCTGTTGCATAGATTGGCAAAGTGAGACTCAGAAAGGGAAAGTGACTATCTCAAGGTAGCAGGTGGCAGATATGGGGTTGGAACCTAAGTTTCTGAGATTCCAAAGTTGGGATCCGACTCCACATGCTCCTGGTCCAATGCCAGCAGGTTGACAAAGCCATAGAGATGTAGTCCCCTTCCCACTGCCATCGCCTGTTCCCACCTACACTCCCTTTTACCTGGGATGGCGTGAGAGTTTTTTACTAATCCTTCTATCTTCAGGGGATTTTTGTCCTCTGAGGTGATGTTACCACAGCAGCAGGCAATGCCAGAAGATGGTGAGCGGGGCAGGGTCGATCAAGTTCTGAGGAAAAGAATCATCATCAGCTGGTCTGTCTTCTAAGTAATGAGGCAAGAGGCCGACTTCCTCAGGCATTTGAGTACTTCTGGAAAAGACTCCATCAAGAGTTAGTTTCTTCTTGAAAATCAAACCAAACCAAAGATTCCAGGAACCAAGAAACCCCTATAAAAAGCTGGTTATGCACTTACTGTTCCTGCTTTCTAGAAAGTTCTTAAAATCACTAGACCACTCTGTGTAAAATATCATGCTCCACTCTGACACTCTCCTCTCCGCCTCCTTCACCCACTTTTTTTTTATTCATAACATTTGTCACAACCCACATATTTCCTCTATGTGTGCATGTGGATAGACACACAATGTTGTTTATTATCTGTCTCTTGCGCTGAGCTCCATGAGAGCAGGGACTCAGTTTTGTTTACCACTATGTACATAGCACCTTGAACAGCACCTGGAACATAGTAGGTGCTCCATAGATGCTGGTTGTATATGCATTATAACGTACAAGTAAAATCAGATAATGGTTTTAGGATAAAATGCAAATTCTCCCAACTCTGACGAGTTAAAAATACTAAGGTAGTTACTAAAATGTGGGAAGGAAGGGGGGTAGGAGGTATGAAACAAAGTAATTGTGCTAATCCTCAGTGAAACCGTGGTACAGCATAATGTTGAATGTTCGATTTCAAAGGGCTTCTTAAAGTATATTTTATAATCTTTTATTTCTTTAGCTTTAGAGGAATCTCTCATGAATTAACAAACCTTTCAGGTAAGAAATATTTAGTTTAGGAATTTACTTCTGTAGTTCCTTAGTTTTTTTTTTTTTTTAATTAAATTCAGATGAAATTAAACAACACTTTTATTCAAAATAGCACTTATGAGCCTGTTTTTTTTAAAGCATTCTATCAGTATATCTGTGTGTCCATGGGCTATCTATCATCTTTTTTTTTTAATCCCTTTCTAATAATCTGTAGTAGGTTGAGGACTGGATTGATTTCCATCAGGTGTTGGCAATGCTTATTTCTAGGTGGTGCGATGTTGGGTAATTTTTTTCTTACTCATTTCTTCCTATCACTGAGCATGTCTCCACCCCTCCCCCCCATTCATATGTTGAGATCCTAACTCCCAATGTCTTTGGAGGTGGGGCCTTTGTGTGAGGTGATTAGGTCATGCGTGGCGCGTCCCTATAATGGGATTAGGGTTCATATAAGACAAGGAAGAGAGTCAGCCCTTTCTCTCTCTCTACCATGTGAGGACACAAAAAAGAAGACAGCACTCTGTGAACCAGAGGAGAACGAACGATCTTTACAGCCTGACCATGCCGGCACCCTGAGCTCAGACTTTGAGCCTCCAGAGCTGTAACAAATAAGGTTCTGTTGTTTAACCCACCCAGTTTGTGGTATTTTTATAGTAGCCCGATCTAAGGCATTTCTCTATGCATATTTGGTGTGACTTATATTTTTCATTACTAGCACATCATTTTCTTTATAAGAGGCTACAGTCACTATTATTAGAATGCATGATTAATTTATCTAATATTTCAAATATTAACAAACATTTCCTGGGCAATGAGCTTAGGGAGAACCCTGTGTTAGTTGCAACGGACATCTGGTCCCCAAGAGGATGGCAGTTCTGGGACTGGTGCTTTTTTCCATTTGCCACCATGGGCTCAACTTTCATCATGTTATGGTGGAATAATCTGTGTCCACGATAATGGTCTTGAAACCTCAAGAAAACCAAACAAAAATTCATTTTTGGTGAGTGAGTTTGTACAGCACTTATCACATATATTTTGTCCACCAGCTTGGTGACATGTGCATTTTAAAATTACAGCAAATTGCTGTGCGCACACATCCTGTGACTTGCTGACGGGTTTCCCAGCTACTGAGTAGTAGAGCCAGGTCAAAGCCTCATGTTATTTCAAGTATGTTTTTTTTTCTTACCCTGTTTCAGTATGCAGGGAAGCATATGGTCGGTTCGAAAAGATTTTCATGGAGGTTTTCATAAAAATTATTGTTAAGGGGAGAGATTATGTTTCCATTTTCTGACCACATTTATGTTGAAAACGTCATTTCTGATATAAATGGGGTTGTATTGTTATTATTGTCCACATAGGGCTTTTTGGACTGTTTCATGAATTTCACAGAACCCTATAGGAGGGTAATGTGCCTGGCCCCGTATTACAAACAGACTCAGAGTTGGTGATCTCAAGGTCTGGGAGGAAGGATGTGCCAGGGCTGGGATGAAAAGGCGGGTAGTCTGACTCTGGTGCTCACATCTTTGTCACTGTGTATTCCTGTCCCCCAACCCAGAAAAGGGCAATCCCTCATTCAGGGTCATACCTGCCCCTGGGTCAGAATAGATCCTCCACTAATGATAACTGCATTCCTCTTACTCTGTGGCTTTTTCTAACCCATTCTGATGGCTGGATATGGGGACACATTTGAAAAGCCCGCTCTTAGCCTTCTCTTAGCCAAACAGCAGCATTCAGAATCCTAAGATCGTCTATCCTAGGACCCGTTTTCCCTGCTTCTAATAATTCGTCCTGATCTTCCTTATCACTTGAATGGCAGTGATTGAAATTGGAGCAAACCTCCATAGTGTCTCCGCACTATCTCGAATTCTGGAGACCATGCTTGCTGCACTGACAGGTGTCCTTATACTAGCTGGTTCCTGCTGCCTCCCAGAACCAGAGTCTTCTATTCGGAAGGTACTGATTTGTAGTGCTTGCTAGCCTCCAGGCACAGATTAAATGCAATTACACAATTTATTGCTATATAATCATTATTTACCTGGGGCTTTCCAAACAATAAACCCTAAATTGCATTCCCCAAAGGTCAAAAGCAATTTTTTCTTCTCCTTGCAAAGTGCTTAATGACTTTGTACCGAACAGAATCCATACATATGAGGAGTAAGTGAATATGGAAAATAACTCGTCATTTAGAAATGTGAATTCATTGAATTCCTGAATTAAAAAAATTTTATTATGTTCTCAGATTTATAGGAAGTCTGCTATAGGGAAACGTGCTGGGACAATAATAGTTGTATTTATTTGTTACCATGTTCAGACCTTCTGGGTTAACATACCCATGTGTCTTAGCTCAGACTGCTGTAACAAAACACCACACACGGGGTGGGGTGGGGCCTCCACAATGAATACTTAGTTCTCACAGTTCAGAAGCCTGGGAAGTCCATGATCAAGGTGCTGGCAGAAATGGTACCTATGATTCCCTTTTCTGGGTTGCTAATTGTTGCATTCTTCCTGTTCCCTCACATGGTTCAGAGAGAGAGAGAGAGAGAGAGAGAGAGAGAGAGAGAGAGAGAGAGAAACCAGTGCCACGTGGGAGATGAGAGTGAGCAGGAGAGAGCACTCGGATGTGTCTTCCTTTTCTTTTGAGGACACTCATCCCATTATGAGGGCCCCACCCTCATGACCTCATCTAAGCCCAATTCCCTCCCAAGGATCCCACCTCCAAATACCATCACAGTGGGGGGGTATGGCTTCAAGGAATGAATTTTGGAAAGGCAGAAACATTCAGTGCATCATTTCATGGAATAGGTGAGGGAACTGAGGACAACTAGGTGAAAGGGCACAAAGGAAGCATCTGTTAGAGACAAACCTGAGCACCTCATTGCCTTACTCCTAGGTAGAGCGAGATGTGTCTCCTAAAATGGTAGACATTGAGAAGACTGTCAAAGAAAGATCCTGTCTTGAAAAGGGGAAATAATGGATTTGGAATGGCAAGGAACTGTACGGAGGGTTTTTCAGGCCTCTAACTGGAGGATGCTTTAAAGCAGGAATGGCCAGTGTGCATCATGGCAAGCTGTCATGTGTCTCATGCCTCTAATACTCACTGCTAAAACACTCCGCTCTCCAGCTCTGTGCAACCTCAGAATCGTTTTTTATCTCATCTCTCTAGTTGTTATTAAGTAACAGTCAGAGATGGGAGGTGGAATTTTCTTGCAGCTGGGTCCCAGACTGAGTAACAAAGCACCCTGTCTCTGGATCAGCCCCACCACGGAATTGGAATTATGTATAAATGCTTTTTGATCCGCACTCTTCCCTCCTAGCTCCTTGGAGAGCAGCTCTGGTCTTGTGCCCTTTGACCTCACGGCTTCCTGACTTTCTGAACATCACCCACTCTCACTTCCAGCTTTGAGGAAGTAAGATGTTCATTCGCTTTGAATGAGTCACTGCTCTTCCACCCCTGCGTGCTCGCATAGCCTCTCTGCCTCTCTCTGACCTTCGCTTTCTAGTGGAATACCAATGAACAGTCGGCATATGCAGTAACATAAGTAGATCCCAAAATCACTATGCTGAGCCAAAGAAGCAGGTTACATAGTGTTGAGTCTGTGTCTACAAAGTTCGGAGAAGTGTGGACCAAACTATAATGGGGAGGAATCACATCCGTGTGTGCCCTGGGGGTTGGGGCAGGGGGCTCAGAGAGTGCAGAGGTGGGTGGGGACAGAGGTTCTGTGAAACAGCATGTGGGAACTTTCCGGGGGTGATGGTCATGGCTCTGATCTCGACTGTGGTGATGCTTTCACAGGTGTACACATTTGTCAGAATGTAACAAATTATGTGATCTTTTTGGGTTTTGCTTTTGAGTTTCGTTGTGCAACATACAAGACCATTTTATCTAGGGCAGTTTTTCCCCATTACTGAGGCAAAGCTATTCCAAAAATTTTACCCAATACTCCATGAAATATGAGATTTTCCACTCCGGCTTTTGGGACAAAGAATTGTTCCTGGCTCCATGTCGGCTCTGGGGAATGATTCCTCTCCTCACACCCATGTGCTGATTAGTAAGTACCCAGCTGAAGATTCGGGGAGCCTGCAGATCACTGGGACTCTCTGTCCATGAGTCTCTCTCTCCTCCTGTCCTCTGTTTGCCAAACTCCTGCCCTTTTGGTTTTCCCACATTTCCACTGTCTTGATTCAGTGAGACCACCAGGCTCCACGGGGCTTCCACTCCCTGTGCTGTGGCTGGAAACGCCAGGCATTGAGCTTAGGGCACTTGTAGGGCTGCCTCATTAACTTGCTTTCTCTCACAGATCACTGTCTTTCATCACCTTATGTTCAGTGGCTCAAAAAATGCTGTTTCATATGTATGTTGGTTTTTTTAGGTGTTTCAGGTGGGAGGGTAAATCTGGTTCCTATTACTCTACCTTGGCCAGAAACATACATCTACTTTTCCTTTGTATTTATAAAATGGTTTGGATTATTTAATGAGGGATTCCATCTGAATTCTGTTTTTATAAATTGCCTTTAAATGGCAATTTCTGGGATACTTTCTCATTGGGATGATATGATAGTGCTTCTTTCTCCTTTCCTGTCCCCATTGCTTAGAGAAGAGGGTCTGGATATTGCACTAAAAATCTCCCATCCTTTACAATTGTCAGTATAAGGCAGTATTCTCAAATTGGAGGCCTATAGACTAAATCTAACCTAACAGGGTGTGTGTGCATGTATGTGTCGTGTGTGTGTGTGTGTGTGTGTGTGTGTGTGTGTGTGTGTTTGTCTGAACAGTCCTTAACAATTTGAATTAGTTTTCAACACTAAAGCACTGGAATATTCCCAAGGATATCTGGATTTCTGTCTTCTCTTGAAAAGTCAGAAGACCTGACATCTTTGGCTCATGTTTCCACATAATACCATTTGTCTAAAGTGTATTAGCAGCTGCCCCTTTTGGAAGGGCTACATACTCTCTACTTTGACCCTGGCCTCCGCAGGCCCCTACCCCTCATTTCTGTGACTTGACTGGCCCAGGAAACACAATGATCTGTGGCTCCTAGTGTGGACGACAGGAGCACGAAATCTGGAGTTCAGGGGCTCCTGGTTCAAGCCCCTACTCTGGCATTTTGGCGGCTCAACTGCAATGCTTTCTCTCTGTGTATGCTCCTGGTATTACAGATGTACTTCTCGCTTCTCCTGAGCCTCTTATATTTATCTTCTCCTCCCTTATAGATTCCAGCTTTGTGGCCCAATACCTTTTGCTTCCTGTCTAGTCTATACTTTGGCTTCAGATCTCATGACCAGTTGTTCTTTCTTTGATGTATTTCACATCCAGGCTTCCTTTAGAAAGACTTTCTGATGGGTTCAATAAATCGTCATTATCCCTTTTGGGCAAGTGCTTTGTACCAAGAGAACGTAGAAGCCAGAAGCCTCTATAGACGACTATATGTTCATGCGTTATAGTTCATGGGTCAAATGCCTATTCTTGGGTCAATCAGCTGTGTTCACAGTATTGTGGATCATATGATCAGCATAAAAGACTGTTAGCTTGCCAGGTACTTAGGGTAGAATAAATTCTCTCCATGAGCACATCTAAATCACTTTATATACTACCTAGGACATAGAATGGGTTCAAGTGATAGCTTTACAATAAGGATGATACCAAAAGCAATAATAATTACAATAGTAATAGGTACCCTTTGTCAAGCACTTACTATGTTCCAGATACTTTATACAAATTAACTCATTTTATCCCCATAATAACTCCAATAATTATGAACTTTTTTGTTTTCCATTTTAAGGATGAGAAAGCACTCTCACAGAGTGTTAGTGATTTTCCCAAGCTCAAGTCAGGTCAGGAATGAAATTCAACCCCGGAGAGGTCAGATTCCAAAACTTTTTGCAATGAGGCACAGAGGGAAAACCAAGGACCATCAAGATGGGTGTGTTACTGGAAATAGGCCTATGAGTAGGACTTACCATCTTCATGTTGTGGAGGCCTCTCAGGGAAACTTGGGGGGTGGGCTTTGGAGACGGCAGGAAAGGCATTCGGTGGGATCAGAGTGACTCCCAAGTAAGGCAGCAGTTTTGCATCATGGAAACAGCACAGCTTCTGGTACATGGGACAAGGGTCCCAGGCCATTTCCTTGTTGCACAACCTCATGAGAGTCACTTGATCTCCATGAACCACAGATTTCTTTCCTTAAAATAGAGGGAACAACATCCTGCCACAGCGTTACCATGTTCATTTAAGTGGTCTGTGTAAAAGTTTATCAGATAGGGTGTTCAGTAACAACCTGAGCAGGACTGTTTGGGGGGTTAAGATGGAATCAGGCATATCTGTTTTGTGGGACATAGTCGACACTCAGTAAATGACAACTTTTCAAGTTCCATGATCCTGTATCTGCAGTTCCTAACCCGAAATGGCTCTGAAATTTAAAGTTTGGTGCCAAGTGAATTTGGGGGCAATTCTGATATGAGGCAATTTTTGAGTTTTATACCAGTTAGAGTTGGTAAGGGGACCTGTGAAATGTGTGTGTGTGTGTGTGTGTGTGTGTGTGTGTATCGTTTCAGTATAGCAACACACAAACTCAATATATACACGTACACACACACACACATGCATATATATATGTAATATACACACAAACACATGCACACATCGCATCATGCCTCTAAGGCCTGAGAATTTCTGAATTCTGAAACTCTTTGGCCTCAAGTATTTTGGATAAAGGACGGTGGACTGGCATTAGTAGGAACCCACATGTGCTTCCCTTGTTTGAGGAATCTCTGCAGAAACAGCAGCCTGGCTCCTGTAGTGTGTTCCTTTCGACCCCCACGTAAATGCTTGAGGCATGGTTGGGGAATGGTAAAGGCATATTGATTAAATGAATAAATGAAAGAATGTAAGGTCTTGGTGATGAAGAAAATAAAAACGGAGTCCCAGAAAACAGGGGGAAGAGTGTGCATTGTTTTTTTTCCCCTTCCTTTCTTAGGCCTTTTAAAGGATTCTGAGCTGTCTGAGGGGCCCACATCATTAACCGGTAGAGTGGGAGGAAGGGCTGGAAGCCTCCCCAGAATCCTGAAAAGGCCGTTCAAGGAGCCGTGCTGGCAGCCGTGCCGGGTTCGTGATTCCATAAAGGAACACAATTG
Organism: Acinonyx jubatus; assembly: GCF_027475565.1. Classification (NCBI taxonomy): domain Eukaryota; kingdom Metazoa; phylum Chordata; class Mammalia; order Carnivora; family Felidae; genus Acinonyx; species Acinonyx jubatus. Next base: position 11,824,132 of record NC_069394.1, read on the forward strand.
CCTTTTTTGGAGGGCTGGCTCAGCCACAGCTGGTGTTACAAGCTTTGCAACCATAATGCAAGGAAAAGCTGGGAAAATCCCACAAAGTGAAATTGTATCTGCTTGTGGTCAAGTTGGGACTCCAAATTTGGACAGTGGAATTTGGTGGGAAAATGGGAAACGCATCAGGGGTTACATAGCGAACCTAAGATTTATCGCTGCAGCAAGTGGCTATTTCCAGAGAGACCAGCTAGTTGCGGTAATGTTTCTGCAAAGGAGGAGAGGGGGGAGGGACCCCTAGCTCACTGCTGATGTGATCAACCTGTTAAAATCTTTGAACAAATGGAAAAATCAAAGTTGTTTCATGATGCCTTTCAGATCACTGCACACCAGGATGGATACGAACATTTAAAAAGCATGAAACCGATTGATTAGAACATAAAATACTAGAGGCAGTTGAAGCTGTTGGACGATTTGCCAAAATTGTATGTTGCCAAGCTCCTGTTTAAAGCTAGTTAAATGTATCCCAATGAAAGGGTTGGTGGCTGGGAATGGCCAGCTCAACCCAGGGTGGCAAGGCCATCCGAAACCTAATGTGTGGACCAGCTCAGCTCCCCTTCAGCTCTGTGATGTTGGATTCACCAGGTAACCTCTCTGAGCCTCCGTGTTTAATCTGTACCATGGGGCCTCTAACCCCTACTCCAGTTCTTTAAGGGCAGATAGGATCGTTCATATGAAAGACCTTTGTCAGATGACATTCAGATGTTGTACCCAACAGGGATCTGGGGAAGCCACCATCACAATAATCTGCCCTCATGTTAAAAATGTCCTCAACAGGGGCGCCTGGGTAGCTCCATCAGTTAAGCAACCCACTTCGGCTCAGGTCACGATTTCACAGTCTGTGAGTTCGAGCCCCGTGTTGGGCTCTGTGCTGACAGCTCAGAGCTTGCAGCCTGCTTTGGATTCTGCGTCTCCTTCTCTCACTCTCTGCCCTTCCTCCACTTGCACTCTGTCTCTCAAAAATAAATAAACATTAAGAAGAAAAAAAAAAAAAGAAATGTCCTCATTAAACATGCAGTATTAAGCCAGAGGTTGGCAGCTCAGGTACCGGCTGATTCACAGCATTTAACAATCGGGATATATTATATGAAATTCTGGGATTCTGGATTCCTGGAAGATTGGAAGCTCTAGAAACGCTGGTCATCGTTCCAGTATAGTGACACACAAACTCAATGTCCAGAAGAAAATGGGGAGAATGGAGCAAGGACTTTGGTGAACCCCAGAGTACATTGCAATGTGTCCGAAGGATCCCAAGCCAGTTGGTTTCATCCTCACCCACTCACATCATCTGCTTAGCCCATGAGAGCATTTGAGAATTTTTAATTATTTTTTAATGTTTATATTTGAGGCGGGGGGGGGGGCAGAAAGAGAGGGAGACACAGAATCCAAAGCGGGCTCCAGGCTCCGAGCTGTCAGCACAGAGCCCGACACGGGGCTCAAACCCGCAAGCCATGAGATCATGACCTGAGCTGAAGTCAGACGCTTAACTGTCTGAGCCACCCAGGCGTCCCAGCATTTGAGATTTTGTCCCTTGCTTTAAAAGCACTTGAAGACCTCAGTTAAGATTCTTTTTTTTTTTTTAATTTCTTTTTTAACGTTTATTTATTTTTGAGACAGAGAATGAATGAGGGAGGGTCAGAGTGAGAGAGACACAGAATCTGAAACAGACTCCAGGCTTTGAGCTGTCAGCACAGAGCCCGACACGGGGCTCGAACTCACGGACCGTGAGATCATGACCTGAGCCGAAGTTGGACACTTAACCGACTGAGCCACCCAGGCGCCCCTGGACCTCAGTTAAGATTCTAATGATTGTGGAGGAAGTTAAAACATTAAACAATTATGGAACACAAATATCCTAATTGAAATCTATGGAATAAAAAGACCCTAGTAATTTAGTTAGACTGGTCACAGACAAAAGAGGTAATGGAAAGCCTCGATACCACCTGGGGAATAAAATGGGCTGAAGGTGGAGAATTTTCGCAAATTTCAAATTCTAAGCATCAGCTGCCAATTGCTGAGTGGGCAGCGAATAAGCCCACATTATCTAGGCTTGGGCTCGACAAGAAAACATTCTGTATTATCTTTATACCAGAATCTTACTAAAAATTTGAGGATGGAGCACCTGGGTGGCTCAGTCAGTTGAGTGTCTGACTTTGGCTCAGCTCATGATCTTGCAGTCCGTGGGTTCAAGCCCCGCGTCGGGCTCTGTGCTTGACAGCTCAGAGCCTGGAACCTGCTTCGGATTCTGTGTCTCCCTCTCTCTCTGCCCCTCTTCCACTCACGCTCTGTCTCCCTCTCAAAAATAAATAAACGTTAAAAAAACTAAAGAAGATTTGAGGACAGCGTTAATAATACTAACCCCCAGAAGCCTTTCATTTATTGCTACCTACAGACAGACATACCTCTGACCTCCTATTACTCAGCTTTTCTGTGTCTTTTCCCAGCTCTTTTTTCCTGTAAAAATGCTCTATACACCAGATGTTCTAAACTATTTTGTCCCATGGATCTTTTTGCTAGTCAGGTAAAGCCTATGAACCTCTTTTGGCAATAATACTTTTAAATGTTTCAAATAATATCTGTTGTAATAATAAACGTGAAAAAATATGATATAGTATATATGTATTGTATTCAATATGCAGTATAAAATTCAGAATATACCAATTATATTTAAATACAATCATCACAATTAAAACAAAGCATTCGTGGTATAGTAATATGTGGGCTTCTTTATGAGCACATAAAATTATAAGACCTAGAAGAAATTTAATAACTACCATAATTTTGAAGTGGTAATGAATATAAAATGGCATTTCGTGATATTTGCAACAATTGCACTGTGATACGAAAATACCTGTGATTTCCATCGATGACAGTTGCAGTTACTGTTAATAGTTCTGTGACCTGTTGCTTACATTCAAACTTGAGAGAAATGCTAAATTTCAGTTTGGATGAATGCAAATGAGGATGTCATTATTTTCCCAGACCCCCTAAATTTTATGTCTAGTCTCCTCCCTTCTTTCTTTCTTTCTTTTTTTTTTATTGATTTGAGATCCTTTATTTTATTTTATTTTAATTTTATTTTTTCAATATATGAAATTTATTGTCAAATTGGTTTCCATACAACACCCGGTGCTCGTCCCAAAAGGTGCCCTCCTCAATGCCCATCACCCACCCTCCCCTCCCTCCCACCCCCCATCAACCCTCAGTTTGTTCTCAGTTTTTAAGAGTCTCTTATGCTTTGGCTCCTCCCTTCTTTCTAAGAGGTAAGACATGGACTTTAGGGTCAGTGTTTGTGCCAATATCTTCTGTCTCTACTCATGTTAGCCATGTGACTAACTGTGCTTTGGTTTTTCTCACGCCTGACCGGGAACAATACCATTATTGATGCTGTCGTTATGATACAGTTGCTCCTTGATGACACCAGGTCTCAGTGGCATCTGGGCTGGTGTCTGTCCCTCCCTGTGCCTTTTGCCGGCTCCTCTGCATCTGTTTCAGTATGACTTTGCTCTGGGTTGACGACGTATAGAGGGTTGACAACCCATGGAACTCACATTTGGACAAGGGGCTGAATCATCTGGCTGAGCGTGTGGTAGGGTTCCAGCTTTACTTTAATGCATAACTGCTTGGGGCAGCCTAGCTCTCCAAGCTTGATAGTTTTAGTCCTAGTGAGTTGGAAGAAGGGCTCGTTTTGTAAGAGGCATCCTTGAGCCTGAACTCAGACTCAGAACTGCTGGGCATGCTGTTTGTGCAGATGGTAGAAAACAATTAGCATGACATTTGCTTTGTTTTGTTCATTTCAGCATTTTAGGGTCTTTTCTTTTCTTTTCTTTTCTTTTCTTTTCTTTTCTTTTCTTTCCTTCCTTTCTTCTTCTTCTTCTTCTTCTTCTTCTCCTCCTCCTCCTCCTCCTCCTCCTCCTCCTCCTCCTCTTCCTCCTCCTCCTCCTCCTCCTTCTCCTTCTCCTTCTCCTTCTTCTAACTAAAGGAGAAAGATAGTGTGTGTTGGTCAGCTCGGGATGCTATGACAGTACCATAGACTAGTAGATTACACAGACATTTGTTTCTTACAGTCTGGAGTCTGGGAAGACTGAGATCAGGCTGCCAGCAGGGTTGGGTTCTGGCAAGAGCTCCTTTTGATTTACAGATGGCTGCTTCTTGCCTTTGTTGTACCCTAATGTGGCTGAGAGACAGATCATCTTTGTGTCTTTTTACAAGGGCATTAATCCCTCTCCTGAGGACTCTACCTCCCAGATATGATCCCACTGGGGATTAGAGCTTCACTGTATGAATTTCGAGAGGGCGCAAACATCCAGTCTGTGGCAAGCTCCCAGGAGACGCAGAAGGGACTCCTCTCCTAAGGCACCCTGTGAGACAATAAGATACAAGCATCTTTGCTCAATGTCCAGTTTTCTCATTCCTGGAAAAGAAGGTAAAAAAAGGCAAGCGTTATCAAGAGAGATCGGGCACCATCTGTGTGCTGAGGACATGTGTTTACCCATTTTTACTTATTCCTACTCTCTGAGCTGGGTAGTTTTCATCTCTACTTTGCAGTTAGGAAAATGAGACATGAAATAACCTATCTGAAGCTCTCAGCTGGTAGAGGTAGGAAATGTGAACAGAGTGGGGTAGAGTCTTTATTTTTTTTAGCCTCGTGATCAACTCATGTGTACAGTGCACCTTTGCTCTGGTGCCTTGACCCCTAGCAGTTCCAGGAGCATTTGGAAGCAGCACCCTTGTCGAGGATGTCACCCCTTTGTCCCAGGCACTGGCAGCGGATGCAATGGGGAGGTCTCCTTAGTCATTTCCACGCTCAGCAGCCTGGATGAGGGTATCTGCAGAGGGTAAAAGAACACAGAGATGTTGAACACAGGGGACACAGACAGGCTTGTTCAAGAGCAGTTGGGGGTACCTGCTGGAGTCTCTTAGTCCTAACTGGTGACGTTCTGAATGGAACTAAAGTGTGGTATAAGTGAGGAAGGCAGTAGAGAGAGAGAAGACTTCTTGCTGCTCTTACACTCACATCTGTGCCCGGGGACAGGAGAGGCCTGGTACAATTGGGGCTCCATTAATTTAGAGCCCCTACTATGTGTAAAGCACATGAAGTACTTGATTTCAACCTTAGGACAACATTGAAAGGGAGGCATGAATAGCTGTTAATTTACAGACAAGGATATCGTGGCTCAGAAAAATCCACTACATGATCTAAGGTTAAGAATTCACTGAGAGCCAGAGAGTGGAAGAAATGTTTATAGTTCTAGATGCAGAGGGTGGAAGTAGGGAGACAAGCTCTAGAGTTTCTGCTCAGCAGTGCACATTCAGAGCCCTGGTTTAATGCTGCAGTTCCTGAGTGGGGTGTGCTGACCTTATGTGTGGCTGGGGTGCTCCTGTGTGTGTGTGTGTGTGTGTGTGTGTGTGTGTGTGTGTGTGTATGAAGGGTTATGGGTGGCTTTTAAATTTCTCTTTATGTTTGCTCTTGGTTGTATTGTCAACATTACATGATTTGCACAGTACATGGCTTCTCCTCTATGGATTTTGGATTTGTTAAGCCCCCATAATCACGTGAGCCAATTCATTAAAAGTCACTCTCTGTCATCTATCTATCTATCTATCTATCTATCTATCTATCTATCATCTCCTAACTATTTAATCCATCAACTATCTAGCATATATATCCTATTGGTTGTACTTCTCTAGAGAACTCAAGAGCACATATATAGATACAAACACACGACACATATACATATATACACACGTGTGTGTGGATATGTGTGTTACTAAAATGATATGAAGACAAAGCAGAAGAAGGAGATGGAGAGTGAGTGATACTTTAGATAGGGAGACTAGGAGAGGACTTTCAGATGGAGGGGCATTTGAGCAGAGGTCTGGAGGAAATAAGAATAAGCCCTGTGAAGACGCAGGGCACAGGGTAGCAAGCACAAACCTCCAAGTGGTGTGTGTGCATGGCATGTCCAGGGGACATCAGCACCGCCAGGGTGGCTGGGGCAGCTTGGGCAAGGCACCAGTGATTGGTGATGGGCGATGTGGTCACAGAAGCAGATTGCTGAATGGTTTTGCTTCTGTTCTGAGTAGGTGGGAAACCACAGGAGAGATCTGCACAAAGTGGAGACATGATCTGATCTCTTCTGGCTGCTGTGTGAAGAACAGACATGAGGGAAGAAATATGGAGGCGACACAATGAGATAGGACTAACCCAGCTGAGAGGTGATGGTTGCTTGGACTAGAGCAGATTTTCTCAACAGGAAAATCACCCATAAGCCATCACCTTGAGGTAGTGTTGTCTGGTGAATTAGATACATGATTTATTTCCAATTAATTTGTAATAATTTTTTACTTGAAATTGTAATTTAAATGAGTCTATTTTCAGATGTTCATAACAATATTATCAAAAACATTTGACCTATCTTTCCCAGTTTTCTCCCTCATTATTCATTTCATTTTCCCAGTCTTTCTGTTTTTTTTTTTTTCCTGTACATTTTCCTTTTCCCTACCCTCATACCCTTTCTCTCCACCCTTGGCCCTCAGTAGCTCTATCCATGGCCCTCAACAATCCTGCACAACTTCAGTTTGACTGAGAGCAATGAAGAGAAAATATGAATGGGCTTAGGAAATAAGTCTTCCACTTTCATAAAAGGAAAAAAGAAAAAAGTAACACCGCTGCCAGGTCACCCAGAACAAGTTCCAATTCCCAAGAGCCAGGGACGAATTTTCAAAGTAAAAAATCAATGGCTATGAAATTACACATTAGTCCGAGGGAGAGTTCTCTGTCTGTTTTCCCGGGGAACATCCATCTTGCTATAGTAATAGTGGCACAGACAATTTGCTGCAGTGAAGTTTATCTATAAGTGTTTTAATTAAAGTTCTGACAGCCAATTGAAGCCTTTTTTATTTTTTGGATGTATCGTATCAATCTTTTTCTGTCTGTGAAGGACCGTGCCTGGGGAGTTTAATCTATTAGGGAGGTGTAAGTTAATGTTCTGGATGCATTAACCCATCAGAAAGGAAGGGATATCCACGGTTTTCTTTTTCTTTTCAGCTGCAAGCTCCAAAAACACCTCACTTAATAAATGTGTGTTGAAGTTGGTGAATGTGGTAGAGAAGGGGGTGAGATCTGACTTAGTTGTTGGTCTGGGTCTGTCTGTTGGCTTTGTCTCTCACAAGCTTAGGTGCCCTTGGGCAGGACACGAACCCTGGCAAGTTTCACTCTTCCCCTTTTTAAATGGGGACAATTCATACTGAGCTTATAAGGCTGTTTCGCATTTAGCGCCTCTATCTCTGCCTTCTTTTATTGTCGTTTCCAGGTTACACAACTCATGAACTGTTCCTTGGGGCCAGAATACCTCTTCAGCAGCCCTGCTAGAACGATCTGAAATAAAGGCCAAAACATATACCTTAATGACATAACCAAGAGTTTATCAGGAGTTTTTCATGAGCCATAACTTCAATATTATGAGATGCGCTTCTGACTTTGAAATCTCTTGGATAACCTATCTGTCCATTTAGTGTGCTCGGCGTCAATCCTTGACCTTTTCCTTTTTCCAAGTGGAAACGTGAGGCTGAAATGGGTAGTGAATGCTGGTTGAGCTTTCCACTGTTCTCCTCTGCTAAACTTTTGACACCAGTGGTTTTCACCTTTGTCTCCACCAATGGTTCTCTCCAATCCCAGCTGGCTTCTGTGTCTAGAGCAGTGAAATTTTCACTTTCTACCTTCTGAGAAGGCACAGACCATGTGACGCTGTTGTCCCCTGAGCAAACAAGCTACTATAAGAACCAACGAGAGGGGTGAGAAATGACCCTACCTAGCTAGTGGAAGGGTAGCTTCCTATCTCTATTGGGTCTTATATGTTTCTCTCTGTGCAGTTGCCTTTTCTGTGATCCAAGAAGATGGCATGAAATCATGAATGTGAGTTGGCCCCATTAACTGTGAAGCACTGGATGCTTCTAAGACTATAAAATTATTATTCACTTGTTGTCTGCTTCATGGTGCCCTTCTTGACAGGTGAAGAAGCATGGGGCGATAGTAAAGGTTTAGGCTGGTCTAATGGCAGCAGGGAGAGTTGAAATCAAGATAAATAAATTAGATGCTTAAGGCAAGGATGGAGTTCTTATTATAGAACAGATTTTATGTTAGGATATGGAGAAAAACTGATCTTCGTACCTGTCCTTGAGGTGATCCACGTTTAGAAGGGGAGACTGACACAGCACACTTAATGAAAATACAATATGAAAAGGACTGTCCAAAGTGAGTAACAGTGCCCAAGAGATCCAAGGGCAGAGAAATGGACTTTGCTCTAATGAGAGGCAGTACATCCTAAGGCTTCCCAGAGGCGATACCAGAACACAAAGATCCGTGGAGTGGGAGCTGGTCTCTTTGGCCCACCACAGTGTTCCTTGCACTGGAAATAGTGCTTGACCCATAGTAGGTACTCAAAAAAATTTTTGTTGAATGACTTATTTTGAATTGGGAATTGGAAAAAGAATACAGAGATAACTAACTTGGGGTGAGGGGAGTAAATTAGGACAGGCATTTCTGTGTAGTGCCTCAGACTTTTCTAGTACCTTCTAAGTGGGGGCTCTTCCTCCCCAGAGCAATTGCTTCCTTGGGCAGGTCTATCCTTACTTCAAGGGGTGGGGTTCTATCCAAGGATGAGGCCAACTCTGCTGTTCTCAATCAGTTTCAAATACTTGATCTCATTACTTAGCTTTTTTGGAATTGAATTTTGACAAGGATTCAAGGAAATAGGATGAGTTAACTAACTACCTTTCCAGTGTCACCAAGGACATTAACCTGGCAGCAGCAAAAAAGCCCACATTCCTTGTGGTTATTATAATTCAAACTCTTGCAAGCAAATGATTATACAACCAAAGATAGAGAGCTAAGCTGATGGTCAGGGCCCCAAATACAGATTTTGATTGAGCACTGGCTATATTTTTGGCTGTTGATATTAAAAGCAGAATTCAATTCAACCCTTAATAAATATTTGTTGAATAAATGAATATTGCTAATCTGTTGCCCTACAGTTTCAGGTGTTTTTAAAAATGAGAATGGAATGGTGAATGACAGTGTATTATCACTGGACTCTGATGTGTGTGCCAAGGAGCAGTGACTGTGGAGAAAACAGCACAAGATTGGTACCTAAAGAGTTGACTTGAAGTCCAAAATCTCCCATGTATGACTTTGGGTTGAACACTTCTGCTTGAGGAACCTAGATTATCTCTGTCTGCATAGGAATTCCTTTAGGCTCTAGGATTCCATGAGTCCATCATCATCAGTGTCAAAGGCAATGAAATTTTTTGTTCTTAAGGGATGGAGGCATTCACATTTGTGAATCCTCCATGGTGTTAGAAGAAAAGAAACACAAATAATTAGATCTAGTCTGAGGATTTCATTTTTATGCAGAGGAAAGTTCAGACATGGGACTTGACTTGCCCAGAGTCATGGAGTAGTTTTGGATGCAGGCCTAGAACTCAGGGTTTCTGATTCTCATTCCAAGATTATCTTAGGTTTTCACCATAACAATAATCAATAATAGTGGCGTTGTGTTGGAGAAGGTCAGACTGAGGTACATGGAGGTCAATGGCTTGTCTAAATGATGTATTGGTCTCTGTGACCTTGAATAAATTGGTTGTGGGTTGTGGAGGTCTATTGGCTTGGTTTTCCCATAGTAATTTTACTGCTCGTTCTGAGATCAGCTCACCTTGCATGTTGGACATGTGCCTATGGTGTCCAGAGGACAGGAAATAAGCAAACCACAGACTGAACTGGGTCGCCAGCAGCATGTGTGTGGTAGCCAATGTGTATACCATTGCCAGATCTGATGCTGGCCACTCCTACCCCCAAATCCCCTAATGGTGACCTTAGGAAAATCTGTGACATATAATGTGTAAAAGAAAGAAATAGCAAAGTAAGTCAAATAATATTTTCCTCCTGGGGTTTAGATACAGTTGACCTGAGATAGTTTGCTTGTCTTACGATTGAGATAACTGAGCACATCTTGAGGTCTATCTGAGAGCATCCCACTTAGAAGGGTTTAGAGAACTCACTCAAGGTCATCTTTGGTTTTGTTGATGCCTATTGTGGGATATGGGTGGTTCTTGAACATTTTCAAAACCGATTATGTTTGTGTGTTGCCTGTGAACCATATAGAGTTTAGATCACTTAATATAGTGAGTATAGATGGGAACAAGGAAGTGGTTTTATGAGATAAAGATCTTCAAAAATATTATTCAGTGTGTCTGCATATACATCAGTTGAGAGAGAGCCAGAGGACCTGGGTTTTCAATCAAAGATTGGGCTTGACTTTATTCCACTTAATTCAACAAGCGAGGGACTCAATTAACATACAGTGGGGATAAGGAGGAATATGGAGTGAGAAATTAAATCTAATGACCAATGGCACTTTGGAAAAACTTCTTGGAAGAGGTAAATTAAACTAAGCTTTTCCTTCTCCTGTTTTATTGAGATTTAATCGACACACAGCACTCTATAAATTTATTGTGTACAGCATAATGACGTGACTTACATATATTGTGAAATGATTACCATAGTGAGTTTAGTTAATATCCATCATCCATAGATTAAGCAGAAAAGTAAGAGAAAATAATGTTTCTTTCCTTTGTGATGGAAACTCTTAGGATTTACTCAATTCATTACTCATTCATACTCATTCATCTGTGCTTTCACAGATAGCACAGAGCAGTGTTCAGTACTCACCATGTTGTACATTACATTCCTAGTACTTATTTATTTTCTAACTCAGAGTTTGTACCTTTGACCACCTTCATCTGATTCCCCTCCCCTACCTCTGGTAACCACCTATGTGATCTTTTTTCTATGAGTTTGAGGTTTTTTTTGTTTTGTTTTGTTTTGTTTTCAAGATTCTGCTTATAAGTGAGATCATACAGTATTTGCCTTACTCTGTCTGATTTATTTCACTTGATACAATGGCCTCAGGTTCCATGTGTGTTTTAGCAAATGGCAAGATTTCCTTCTGTTTTCTGGCTGAATGATACTCTGGGGTATGTGTGTGTGTGTGTGTGTGTGTGTGTGTGTGTGTATACAACTTCTTTATCTGTTCATTCATTATTGGACACTTAGGTCATTTCCATGTACTGGCTATTGTAAATATTGTAAATAATGTAAATAATGCTGTTATGAACACGGAGGTGCAGATATCTCTTTGACATAGTAATTTTGCTTCCCTCGCATATATTCCCAGAAGTGGAATTGTTGGATCATATTGTAGTTCTATTTTTAATTTTTTGAGGGACTTCTATACTGTTTTCCATAGTAGCTTCACCAGTTTACAGTCGTATCAACAGTGCACAATAGACTAGCTTCTAGTAATGGTTAAGTATATAGGCTAGGAGTTAAAGGCTTGGATTCTGAGTGACCTTGAAAACATTACTGACCTCAGTTTTCTTGTCCATAAAGTGGGAATCATGGTATCTATGCTTAGGACAGTGATGCTTAATTAACTATTCTGTGTTATGTGCATAGCACAGCGCTTTATGTAGACCAAGTACTCAATAACTGTTAGCCCTCATCAATTCTGTCATTTTGTCTGGCACAGTGGCTTTCAGAATGGCAGCCTCACATGACAGACTACTTTCGGGTTGGTAAGTATATGCTGAATTTTAAGCTACATCTCTCAGCTCCAAATCCACAATTCCATATTCTGCTTTGTGATGCTAGGGCTTATAGTTGGCAAACTGCATTTCTCCTACGTTGCCAGCTGCCTGTTAGTTTCTCCAGAGGCCCTTGAGAAACCAGAAGGTGGGAGAAACCAGAAGGTTGTTGCTGTTCCTGTCAGTGCAGTTAGACCATAACCTCTCACCCCCTTCTTCCTATATTTTTGCAGTTTCACTGTGCTCCTCAGAGGAAGCCTGGAAGCCTCCTTCCTTTTAGGACTGAAATTCAGTTCTGTAGGGCCATTCCTATAAGCTCCCAAAGGGCCAGAGAAGCAGCCGGGCAGTGCCCCCACCCCAGAGGGTCTGGGTCCCCACTCCTTGCACCCACTTCTGTGAGCTTCTGGCTTCTGAGAGCCCCACCTTCTTTCTGCAGTCAGCCCTAATGCAGCTGCCTGTGCCATATGTTCATCGTATGATCATTCCCATTTTTTGATTTGTCGGTCCTCCTGTGACTTTTCAATCAATTCTCCATATTCATTTTCCCTGTAAACATGACAGTGTGGTTCTGTTTTCCCAACTGGACCTGACTGATTCTGGTTAGCTTTGTACACCCAAAAGTGCCTTTGAATTCTCCCATGTCACAGGCTATGGTGTCCTGCTGTTTTCTCGTCCTGGTCCATGAGCTCAGGCTCTGCTGTCCTTCCTTCCTTTCTTCCTTTTTTTATTTTTCCCGCTGCTGAGCCTTTTTCAAAGTTGATGATAAGCCTATTTTAACCCCTTCAGATGGTTGTGAAGGGTATTTCTTGATGCCGGATCAGACTGTCAGCTTGGTCAGAGATAGATAAAGTCCCAGTTCCTTGGGTGTGTAGTTCCCCATGATGGCCACTGCTCTGCACACGTCCTTGTGTCTAGGGCAAGCAGCCCTAGTGCTGGACACAGGAAACAAGCCCCTGAGGTGACTCACTTGTCTGACTTTCTTTTCCTTTCTTTCCTCCTCCTGGAAAACAGTATGGTGAACGGGCTAATAGCCTGTGACACTGGGCAACTCAGTCTCTTTATAGATCTGGATAATAGTACCTTTCTTCATCTGCCTTTCTCTCTTCATCTACCCTTCTTCATCAGATCCTACAATAAGATCTTTCCCAAGAGGATAAAGTAACATTTGTAAGTGCCAAACAGTGCCACACGCTAAGTGATTAATAGTATCAGTTCTTGCTATTCTCGCCCTACTGCAGAAACCTGGCCCCGAGGACAGAAACAGAACCCCAGGTGGGCCAGACTGACTTTATGGATGCTTTACCAGATCCATCCCTCTCTCCTCCTTGGCATCCTCTAGACTTTCTCCTATTGGTCTTGTTTCCTCTTGGGAACAAGAGAATTTTTTTTTTTTAATATGAAATTTGTTGCCAAATTGGATTCCATACAACACCCAGTGCTCATCCCAACAGGTGCCCTCCTCAGTGAGGGAGGGGAAAGTGGGTGATGGGCACTGAGAAGAGCATTCTGGTTAAGAGTATGAGTTTGGAAGTCTGGCATCCCCAGGAATAAATCCTGGTGTTATGAGAAATAATCAAAATCTGAATAACTGTTATGGATGCTGGCCCTAACCGTGGGCAGCATCCTGGAGACACCACTGATGTGCCAGGTTAACCCTTGAATTTCCATGGCGTACCTGGCCTGGAGGGCCAGGCATCCACATTCTGACTTAGCAAGCTACATGTGTGTGAGTCTTTTGGGCTTAACATGGACGAAACGCTCAGGGGCTTGGAGCAGTTGCTGTTTGTATTCTAACCACCAGCACAGAGGTACCCCAGTATTCTAACCACTAGCTCAGAAGCACCCCAGTATTCTAACACCAGCACGGAGGTACCCTGCTATTCTAACCACCAGTATGGAAGTACCCCAATATTCTAATAACCAGGAAGGCTTTCTCTGTGGATATCTCCTACCTCCTGGTGGTAAGTCCTGACTGTGCCACCTTCTCATTCTGTGATCTTAGAGGTCACTTACCCTTTCCAAGCCTCAATTTACATAGTATTTGGCATTACATGGGTTAGCCTATGTAAGTGCCCAGTGATAATATTATACTAATGATACCTGTTGCTATTAATATATGTTCTTCTGTCCCTTGACCACCAGTTTGTTTCAGCTTGAGTGTAAATCCTGTGTTTCCATTGACATTGTGCTTCAAGGTATCCTGATTTTTACCTTAAGCAGGGAAAATATTACTCACCAGTGATGGCAGTGGATTGCTCAGAAATAGAAGCTTATGCTCAGCTTATCAGATCTGGGTTTAATTCCTCCCTCAAGATTATTAACACGCACTGGTATTGAGATCCTTTTTCCCTTCCAGGGTGCCCTGGCAGAGGCTTTGCAAGGTTCGAGCCAGGTCTGCATAATACTCTCCGATAAATCTCTGGCTTTCTCACACTGCGGAGCTGCTAATAAAGAGAGCAGGCAGGCAGTGTAGCAGGGCTTTCTTTGGTCAGAGAGCCCTAATAGTGTGTCAGGATTATATAATTCACCTTCCAAGAGAATCCAAAAGAGAGATAAATTGTTTGGTTGGGAGAAATTAACCGCGGATTGATCCTATCTGTTTTAATTTAGCGCAGGATGGCTTAGACTACTCGAAGGAGCAGATGGGCTATTGATCTGACAATAGGATAATCAGAGCATCAAAGCTGGGGGGTGGGGAGAGATTTGGAGCCCTTGGGGCTTTGCCAGGGTGGCCTTCTTGGAACAAAAGTTATCCCTTAATGGAGTAAGTGCCTTTGCCTGCTAACAGCTCTTATTAGGGGAAGTACTCCCGAGGCCCAGACCTGGCATCTGCATGGAGCTGTCATGTAAAGAGGCCACGTCTTATGCCAGGTTTGCTGGCAGAGAGAAGCAGCTTGGCAGTGGAAGGGGGAGAAGCTGTGGGGGAGGGGATGTGTGGGGTGGGTCCTGTGCTCAGGGCGGGCACTGTAGGAAGATGGGGACATGGAGCGGAGAGCTGGAAATAGAATCAGGTGGTGGAACTCACCGGGTGGGGGATCTCTCTTTTTCTGTCTCCCTTTTCTTTTAAAGACATTTCTGTGCTTCTTCCTTCCGTCTGTTTCATTTCTGACTCCTCTCTAGCTTCGGGCCCCTCCACCCTTGTGGCCGCAACAACCCCGGTGATTGGGTTATTAACCCTGGGTATCTAACCGTGTAGAGACTGTGCTTTCCCCCTGGAGCCAGACCACCGGTGTGTCCCGAAGCTGAGTGGCTTGGGCTGGGTCAGGGGCCCCCGGAGGAGTGGGGTCACACTGTCCCATTGTCTTGAAATTTTGCGGCTGAGATTTCTCCTTCAGCTCACAGAGAGAGAGTTAGGAGCCTGCTGCTTCAGGAAGCTCGCACATGGGTCAGGCAGTTTCTGGGGTGCCACGGTGACCTCTGTGTCAGGATGCCCTGACACATGAGCCAGCTGAAGCCCCAGCCAAAGGCCTGAGGACCAAAGGGCAAATGGAGACATAGGGGCTAGGGAAAGGGCAGATGATTCAGAAAGTGACACTTGAAGTAGAATTTTGCAGGCTCCCTGGGCCTGACTGATAAGACTCCGGGTTCCCTTACTCCACGGGCTTTTTTCCAGGGGTGGGAATGGTAGCAGGCTGCGGAGGGCTGCGCTTCACTCTGGGTGGTCATTCCTCCAACTTCTAGATTCTGTGGAGTTAGCAGTGACCTCACTGGGCTCGTGAAGCTTGCATCCTAGCAGGGGGAGAATGGCAATAAAAACCACATCGTAGGCATTGAATGCCAAGGAGATTTTTTTTTCAAGATTCTAATTATGAAAGATTTTAAATCTTCATTTGAGTGTCAAAATGAAACAGTAAAATTAACAAAGGTCACTTACTCTAAGTATTTATGTCATTCTTATCCAGGGTTCGTTGAAAGGGCAGTTTTATAAAATTCATCTTTTCTGATTTTTAATTCAGTTTTACAGGTGGGAAGACAGAGACATGACTAAGCTTGTATACTGAGTTTGGATGTTTCACATAGCAAAGCCTGCTTTTTTGCTTCCATTTTCTGTTCATTTGAGGGAAAATAGGATTTTTGATGCTTGAAATGATAATGATTTCTTTTTTCCATCTAAGAGAATATCCACTAGAGGAACAGCTAGGTTCTTGCCATAGTGGAAAAATAATAAAGTTATTAATAGCTGAACAAATGCATCTTGCTGGGAAATATTTTGGACTTTCAATGGTCTCACTGAGATGGAATATTCCTTGAACCTAATACCTTTTTTCCCCCCTTTTGGATTTTTTAACAAAAAGACCAATATGCCTTTCAATTAAAATTGCCAAATCATTTGAAGTTAAGCTATTCAGACCCCAGTGTCACCGAGGCCCTGAGTGCACAGAACACCGAGGCCCACATGTTGGTTGGTGTCTCTTGCTCAGAACCTTGGACTGATTTCCCTCTGCTTTTCTCCTTTTTCAATGTTGATGTGCTCACTGGTGCTCAGAGGTCAACCTGTGGCTGTGAAAACAACAATCCTTACCCAAACCTGGGGAGGGAAAGAAGATAGGTTTTGTATTTTATCTTTCTGATGTGACTGAGTAGCGAAGGGGAACTCAGACCTGACACTTCTGAACTATTTAGTCTGAGGGAAAACACGAGTCAAACCCATTGACAGCTGCAGACCATTGTGTAATGGTTTTATGTTTGATGGAGTGATCTAGGGATAGTTTGGTGCAAGGGAAATAGAGATTTTGGACTCAGTTGATCTGGTTTTAGTTCTGGCCCCAAGCTGGTTAGTGTGTGACTTCAGATGGTGTACTAGTTGGGGTTCTCCAGAGGAACAGAACCAATAAGTTATATTTCCTACTAAGAGAAGTCCCATGGTCTGCCATCTGCAAGGTGGAGGTCCAGGAAATCTGCTGATGTCATTCAGCCCAAGTCTGGAGGCCTGAGAACCATGGGAGCTGGTGGTACAAGTCTCACCCCAAGGGCAGGAGAAGACCAGGGTCCCATTTCAAGTAGTAAAGCAGAAATGGTCAAATTCTCCTTTACCCTGCCTTTTTGTCCTATTCAGGACTTCACAGGATTCAGTGATAGCTACCCATACTGGGCAGGGCAATCTGCTTTGCTGTATTGATTCAAATGCTCATCTCATCCAGAAACACATTTACAGACACACCAGATACAATACTTAGCCAGATATTCAGGTGTCCTGGGATCCAGTCAGGTTGACATGTGAAATCAACCATTATAGTTTGCCTTACTTTCTTTGTCTTCAGTTTCCCCAGCTTTAACGAGGAAAGCCACAGTACCTATCTCTTCTGATTGTTAAACAAAATAATGAATTCACATATTTAAAACATGTAACAGTGTCTAGCACATAGGAAACATGATCTAAGTGCTAGTAATTACTAACTCTGGATCTCAGTTTTCTGATTCATGGAGTGAGGTTAACAGCGATACCTTATGCAGCTCAGGTTGTTTTAATGACCTGAAATAGAGCAGTGTTTTGTAAATGGTAATGTACTAAGCAAATGGAAACTAATTGAGCCCGTGTAATTTTTTTAAGTTTGAACTTTTCTATTTAGGCAGTCTGGTTTTTTTTCCACTACCTTAATCACTATTCAATTAATTAAAAGAAAAATAACCTCCAAATAGATCCTGATCTATTTTAACATTTATTACCAGTGGTTGGCATTGAGAGACTTCAGAAGGATTTTTTATTCAAGATGTTATGCAAAAATCAATACAATGCATTAAAACAATTAGGAAAATATGACAAATAAGCGAAATAGCTCATCATTTATTATAGACCTGAGAGGTATGAAAGGCCTGTTTGGAACACTTAGAGACAGACTTCAGGAATAATTTAATGCAACCCAATCTAATTCATTTGAATTCCTCACAGAGTATCTACCAACTATCAGGTATTGCACCAGAACAGGAGGGGTTAACGCTGAAGTTTTCTGTCCTCAAGGAATTCTCAGTTAAGGAGGGAGATGTGTCACTTTGGTACAAGGCAGAATATAAAGTGGCCTAAATGTTCTGTGATTTCAGAGAAGAAAAGATCTTCCCTGAAGTGAATGGGAACAGAATTGTAGTTTTTTTTCATTTATTTTTATTTTTTATTAAAATTATTTCACATTTATTTATTTTTGAGAGGTACAGAGACAGAGCATGAGAAGGGGAGGGACAGACACACACACATGCACGCGCGCGCGCACACACACACACACACACACACACACACACACAGAATCCAAAGCAGGCTCCAGGCTCTGAGCTGTCAGCACAGAGCCCAATGTGGGGCTCCAGCTGGTGAACTGGGAGAGATCATGACCTGAGCCAAAGTCAGCGCTTAACCAACTGAGCTACCCTGGTGCCCCCAATCATAGTTTTTTTTTTTTTAAAGTTGGAAGAGAACTTGGAGGTGAACTCACCTAACCTTTCATGCAATTAAAAATCTGTCCATAGCATAATTTGTTCATATGTCAGTATATTTGCTTACTCCTCCCATAATTCCTGAGTGCCTGCTGTTCACCACAGATGGAGGAGAGACAAAGGTTCACAGGACATGTGTTAGTTAGGGTTCTCCAGAGAAATAGAACCAAAAGGGCATATCAGTATATATATAGAGAGATTTATTTTAAGCACTTGGCTCTTGAGATTGTGGAGGCTGGCAAGTCCCAAATCAACAGAGTGAGTTGGCAGGCTAGAGACCCAGGCGAAGGTTTGCAGTCCACGTCCAAGGCAGAATTCTTTCTTGCTTGGGACATCAGTCTCTTTCTCTTAAGGTCTTCAGCTGTGATTGCATGAAGCCTACCCACGTTACGGAGGGTAATTTGTTTTCCTCAAAGTCTACTCATTTAAATGTTGTTATGTCTTCTAAAACATACCTTCACAGAAACATCTAGAATAATGTTTATCATGTATGAGTACTGTGGCCCAGCTAATTTGACACATAAAATTAATCACCACAGGCATCAGTCTTGCCCCTTGAGGGCCTTACAATATTGAATGAGGTATACAAGTAAGAAAATTTACTTCTCTGTGTAATTATTATTAATGATAGAAAGAAATTTCAGGTGCTTTGGAGGCATGTAGGAGGGGGCAGCTAATCTAACCTGAGGGTGGTAAGAAAGAACTTCTCAGAAAGTGGACATGCAAGCTGGGTCCTGAAGATTGAGATGCATAAAGGCTTGGCAAGATTGAGAAGAGCACAACATACGAGAAAACATAAGATCTGGAAGGGAGAAATGTACATGCACAGGACACTGTATTCCCAGATTGAAAATTGACAGTTGTTAAAAAGAGCCTGGCTGTTCTGACAGACATTTATTTATTTATTTATTTATTTATTTATTTATTTATTTATATTAATCATTGAAGTTCTAGGAGCAGCTATGTGGCCTCCCATAAAGTTCAAGTCCTCTGTATTGAAATTGCTCTATCTGAAATGTCTTTTCCCCAATGTCTAAATTTCTACCATCAGAGATGTCTTCCTTTTGCTACGGTTTTCTTTCAGTATGACTGTCATTTCAAATAATAGGACATCTTTTAATGAATATGTGCCTGGCACTGTATAAACACTGTATCGAAATCTCACAAAACCCTATCTATTAGATAGTTTCATGTCCATATGAAAAGTGAGAGGGTAGAGAATTTCAGATGGGTTAATTACTTGTCTAGAGTTACATGGGTACTAAATGGAAACGTCAGGATTTGAATCTAGGATTTTCTGGCTCTGACAGTTTCAGCTACACCAGTGGGCCACCAGAAAAATGACTGCTGGATCTAGACCATTAACTGAAATGATTGAAACAGGATGTGTACATGTGTAACACACACGTTAAGATATGTGTGTGAGGTGGGGACTTCAGTGAATTGTAGACATCGTGATTTATCCAAAAGGACGGGTGTAACTCAGCTTCAGCCAAACATTCTCCTTGGGGAACACAGACCCTGTGTTCCTACAGTTCCACTTTTAAAGAGAAATTAGGATTCTGGGTTTTTTTCTTTTTAAATATCAAATATTTTTTTTTAAGAGCTGGCCCCAACACGTAAAAATACCATGCAGGCCAAACAAAACACCTCTGGTGGCTAGGTGGTTCCCAGGAGTCACCAGTTTTTGATTTTTTTTATCTATCCTATTATTCCTCCCAATATGTAAATATTTCTAACACATTATCATTGGAGGGCTTCAGAGTGTTTAAATACGTAGTAATAATATTTGTGAAGCCAAATGTAGTCTCGTATGACTTTCCTCATAAGCAAGTGAGGCAGACAGGAAAATGATCTTTATATTCCTATTGTCCTTGGAGAAACCAGGGTAAAGGGAATTAGCAAACCCGTCCTACGACACACATGATGGAAAACGGACTGATATCCTCCAGCCTAACACGGTCCGCATTATATTACATAACTTTCTTCAGAATTGTTCAATGGGTATAAGCTGTCGGTTCTGTAAGAAGAGAGCAAGCTCTAGAGACTGGCATCATGTTTGGAATTAGCAGTATTGTGTTGTACACTTAAAATTTTGTTAAGTGAGCAGATCTCATGTTAAGGTTCTTACCGTGATTTAAAAAAGTAAAAAAAAAGCAAAAACTTAACTAACCAAGTGTGTATAGTGAAAAGGAAAAAGCCAACGGCTTTTGTTTGAGGAAATTAGAGAAACAGAACTACAGAGAGAAATGGTCAAGAAACAGAGCTAAGCTGGGATGTCAAGTCATAGCTACTCTCAAACTCCCTATTCCTAGAAAGGTACAGGCCATGGAAGGACCAGACACTAGCCCAGGGCTTATCCAGAGTGGGCGTCAGTCCAGATGTCTCATGGAATCTCCCTGCTTACAGTGACATTGGAAGTGAAAGAAACTTTAGGATTATCTAATGATTCGTTCGTTGAATACTCAATTACCAAGAACCTACCGTGTTCCAAGTGACATGTGGCCTTCCTTCTCTCTCTGCCCTCCCCTCTCACCAGAAGTGAGATCTATAAGCTCTGGTCCTGGAACTTGATAAGTGGAAGGATGATTGGTGTATTTAAAAATGTAATCGCTTCTTTCTGTTTGCTCTAATCCGGGACGTGGTTGTCCTTGGGTGGGAGTGAGGAGTTAGGGATTAGGCTCTGAAAACAATCTACTCTTCCGCTTGACGAGACTTTGCTACCTCCAGCAGCTTTTTATTGACTCCTTGACACCAAAATGGGATAGATGAATGTCTAAAAATCTGAATAATATGTGAAGGACAAATAATTCATTGTGTTAGTTGACATCCACTTACTTCTCTGCCTTGCATAAAATGCAGCATGATATGCCACTGCACAATGTATTAGGATATGATACAATACAAGGCTGTGCCATTTGAAGAGATTCTGGAACTCTATAGAGGTGAGGGGTTCAGTTAACAAGTTGTATTAGGTGTCTCCCACTTGCCAGCTTCTGTCGTAGACCTTGGGGATAAAGAGGGCACCGAGACTTCTCTCGAGTAGCCCAGTAGAGATGACAGACCTGTAAAGGGGACTTTTCAGCAGCATAGAGTTAAGTGTTGTTAGGGACACCTAAGGGCTCATGGGAGTACCTGAAGGATCACGGAGACCTCTGAAAAAGATAACTCTGTATCGTGGAAAGAGCAGTTGTCATCATTTGAAGCCATGGGGGGAAAAGTACAACCTATGGAGTACTTTAAGATAACGTTGGGCCTGTGGATGGTGACACGCTATGGACGCAGGGCAGGTTGCTGGGCCAGGGCAAGGCAAGGCTGTGGAAGCAAATGAGTAGACACAGGCAGAGGAAAGGAAACAGGCACCTGGGTGAACAGGGAGCCGGTGGGACTGTGGAGTAAGGTGCTCTCAGTCTACAGCTGAGGAACAGAAGAGAAGAAAAGGACGTGAGGGCCAAGTCAAGGGCCACGAGGTCAGGGGCTAGAGACCACATAGAAGTTAACTGTCCAACTCCAGGCAGAACAGAACTCCAGGCAGCCATCTAAAAATTACCCAACTCCAGTGTCAGCATCTCTAGGATTGGATTCTGAGGAAGCATCCCCTTCTCATGCCTTTCCCCAGAGGATAGGACAGGAGCGAATTCCCTAAGATCACAGGAGCCTGGGGGGAATGTTTGGCTGGCATAGGCTAGGAGTGGGCAGGAATTAGAGGAAACTTCCTATTGACAAGTTATCTAACGTTCTGATGGGTGATTCTAGGCTGTGTCACCTAGGATGATCTCAGTTGGTTAAATCAATTGAACTTCTAATGTTCACATGGCATAAACTATTCATGGGGTATAATATCCAAGGTCCGTTTTACTCCAACGTTTTTACCCCTAAGTGTCCACAAACAACCCATGTCATTATGGAAGTTGGTCTCCTGGGCTGATGGTGGCTTGGCTTTTTCTCCAGTGATCATGTACATTTACAGATGCAAAGCAAACTGTGGTCCCTCCCCATGTCTCACTGCAGAGGCAAGTTACAGAAAATATACAGAGAAAATGTTACAAATATTAAAAGGTTACTGTACGGAGGGGCAGAAAGTACACAATAAATGCGGTTGCCCTCTGTTTCCACAAAAATTGCATTAAAAAATTTTTTTTAACGTTTTATTTATTTTTGAGACAGAGAGAGACAGAGCATGAACGGGGGAGGGGCAGAGAGAGAGGGAGACACAGAATCGGAAGCAGCCTCCAGGCTCTAAGCTGTCAGCACAGAGCCCGACGCGGGGCTCGAACTCACGGACCGCGAGATCGTGACCTGAGCTGAAGTCGGACGCCCAACCGACTGAGCCACCCAGGCGCCCCAAAAATTGCATTTTTAAAATGTTCTTGGATATGTTTCTCTGTTTAGTGGTTGAGAGTCACTAAGTTGGGAAGTTATTAAAGCAGCCCCAGGTAGTTAGAAAGCCGATCCTAGAAAAACAATATAATTTAAGTACATAACATTAATAGTCACCCAGGAGGCTGGTATTATTACATCTGTGTTATAGATGAGGAAACTGAAGCCCAGAGAGCTTAGCAGAAACAGGGCATCATGGCAAAACTCTAGGGCTTTGAACTTCTTTTTCTTCTTCTTTTTTAAAACTTTGTTTTAATGTTTATTTATTTTTGAGACAGAAAGAGGCAGAGCATGAGCGGGGTGGGGTGGGAAGGGGCAGAGAGAGAGGGAGACACAGAACCGGAAGCAGGCTCCGGGCTCGGAGCCGTCAGCCCAGAGCCCGACGCGGGGCTCGAACCCACGAACCGTGAGATCATGACGTGAGCGGAAGTCGGACGCTTCACCGACTGAGCCACTCAGGTGCTCCATGGGGCTATGCAGTTGTACTCTCTGATTAGATGTCAGTTCTGCCACTCCCCAGCTAACTGGCCCGAGGTAGTTTACTCTCAACGTAGCTTCAGATTTCTTTCCTCATGTCCATAGTCCCCCCCACCCCACCCCTGCTGCCTCCGTAAACAACCTGCTGCTTGTCTAGTGTGTCCTCTCTCAGTAAATGGAACCACCAGTCACAAGATTGATCAAGTCTGATCCCTGAGTGTTATTTTTTCTCTTCTCTAGAGCTCCCTCATTCTCCGTACCCTCAAGCAATTCCTGCTGCACCAAATCCTTTTCAAATCTGTCCACCTCTCTCCATCCCTATCATATCGATCCATGGTCCATCTTTTCGCTTCTGGTCTCCCTGAATCTTCTCCCTGAATCGTCCTACTTCAAAACCATTCTCTGCTTGCAGCGTGGGATGTCAAGAGGGAGTTTTTACACCTCGAATCTAATCCTGTGACTCCCCTGTTTATCTTTTTGTGGCTTCTATGGCTCTAAAGATAAAAATAAAAAAATTGTATATGCTCAACAAAGCTTTGTATCTTACTCTCTCGCCCCATCTCCTACCATGTTTCCTCTTTTCTGTGCTTCAGCAATCCTAGGCTTTGTTTCAGTACCTCACATGGGTCACATACTCTTTCCTATCACATAATTTTTCACACTTTCTTTTCTCTTCACCTGGAATGCTCTGTCCCACCCCATTTTTCTTTCACCTGGCTAACTTTCTACTCATCCCTGAATCTTTCCTGACTGTCCAGCTGGTTCGGGTACCTCTATTATATGATCACTCAGAACTCTGAACTACCCCCTCTTGGTCCTCCTGACACTTAGAATTTCTTGTTTGGTGTGTGTCTTCCCAAATGGATTGTAAGTCCTAGGCTCAGTGCTATTGGTCCAGTGCCTACCACATAGTAGTTGTTCAGTAAATACTTACTGAGTGAATGCACAGTTAAGTGAGGACATTGTGAAATTAGGGCAAAGAGCAATCTGGGTAGATCCTAGAACACAGTAAACATTCCATAAAAAGTAGCTCTTACACAACATACTTGGATCTCAAAATTTATAATGCAGAATAGAGAATGGAACCTTGGTCTCCCTGATTCAAAAACCATGCCCTTTCCACAGTAAACTTAAAGGTAGTGCTTGTTGTCTTAGTTTTCCAAAGTTAGTAGAGTATAATCCTTTTCTTGTTGAAGGCTTTCCGTGAATTAGACTTGCATATTGAGGAAAACAAATGATCTACCTTTAAATAAAATTCAATAAATTGCTTGGCCCAGGTCAAGTTGACCAGACTCCTTTAACAGGCAGGAGGCATTGCCATATTGGCCAAAACTGTGGAAGATACAAGTGAGGGCTATTGGCCGAAGGCGGAGTGGAATCCATGGGGTTAGGGACAAGCGGAACAAAGAGCGGTGATACAATCTCTGAAGCAGATACATGTATAATTTACACAGAGCGGGATGTGTCTGGCTCCCATCGCTTCTAGCAAAACATCTTCTCTGACCTGGCTTACGATCGCTTAATTGCTTCATGAAGTCTGGTTTCTCTCATACTTGACAAATGTGAAATCCACAGACAAACAACGGATCAGTTAACCCAAACTCCACCAGCATAGTAAAGACTTGCGATGTGTCTTAGGAACATGAGCCATCTGAAATGAGAACAATGGGACAATAATGTCTTACATTTGTCCAGCACTTTTCAGTTTATAAACATCCTGTATATTTATACATGGAAAAAATATCCCGTAATCCTTATAAAAGTCCAGTGAATTAGGACTGTATAGTCTAAGAGTGCTTTTGTGGGTATTCCTGTACCTCATACGGTGAGCTGGGGTGTGTTCAGTCCAGGAGGGGATAATGGAGTGATTTGTCATTTGAAAAAGAACATTTAACAAAAGGATCTGAAGGTTGAGCTTCTAGCACTGCTTCTAGCTCTCAAGATCATTTCTCTGAACTTCAGTTTCCTCATCTAAAATGAGGATCATAATAACTTGTCTGACCACCACTCAAGGGCTACTTGAGATCTGAGTATGTTAATAGATGGGAAACATTTTATAACTGTAAAGTGATATTTTTGCTATTATTAATGGTATAGAAGCTATATAATATAATGGCAATTCTTACTGTTACTTATTGTCCAAGACCAGGAATAATAATATAATCAATAGTGTTGACTAATATTAATTATTAACGAGGCAAGAGAGGAAGCAGAGGCTGGCTTACCCATTCCCAAGTGTGCAGCCCCTATAGGATGGTGTTTCTGGCTCCAGGGGGAGGACAGCAGAAAAGCTGGGGCATTTTACCCCAAAAGAGAAAAATGAGTAGCTAAGGATGTGGCCTCTCTGTGTGGCCCATTGGGCTTCCTTACACTGAGGCCTACATACTCACATGGTCCTTGAACTGTGGGCCAGGAGAGGTGTCTCCGCATAGGCGTTTGAAGCAGAGAAAAGCAAGGTTTTCGTGATGAGGAGTGGAAGAGGCTAGGCTATGTAGGCCCTATTTCTCCTTCCAAACCTACCATTCTTCTTGGGTGGGGGAAGAGGGGAGAGTCAGTGAGAGGGTGGAGGGAGGCCAGGAGTATCCCACCAGTGGATGCTCCTTCCAAGGGCAGGTAACCCCAGAAGAGAGGGTTTGCAGTTTCCCTTAACGGTGTTCTTTCAACATTATTGCTCTTTTCTTTACATCACAATAGTCGTGTTTGGAGTTTATTTCAAAGGCAGTGAGAACTCAGGCCGCCAGCAACCCATCAACATTTGTCACCCTGCCCTGGACAACAGTTGCTTTCGTTCCTTCCCTCCCTTCCTCTTCTCTTTCTTCTTTCCTTTCTTCTTTTCTGATTTCCTTCTTTTATTTTCAAAGCACATTCCCACTAATTTGATCTTGGCAACAGCCCCAGGAGAGAACAATAGTGGTTGATATTATCTTCATTTAATTGGATAAAAAAATGAGACAGAGTTGAGTGGTGCACCCAGATCACAGAAGGTGGCCGTGGCTGAGTTGGAACAAGAATATAAGTCTCTGACTCCTGGTCCTTGACTTTGCCAGTAATCCCACTACTTTTTAAGGTGTAACTCTGGACATTAGAATATACCTTGTCGCTAGTAAGGTTTTAAAGTGAGCCCTCATTGGAGAAATTGTGTATACTCAAAAAGACTTGGGTCCCTGTCCCTGTGGTTTGCCTTTAAGGGTGTGATGTATTCCTGGACCACAGGAACATACTCTGAAAGGTTTGATCTCCTCACACAATGAGGTGAGCTGGAGCTGAGAAAGGCTTACGCAGATTTCCATAGCCCACCTCATCCTTACTGGTGGGAATATATTCTTAGAAATGGAGGGGAGAGCCATCTACCATTATGACAGCAAATATTTAGAGGCACTTACTGTGTTCGAGGGTCTGTTACAAACACATTGCATGCATGATCTCTTTTAATCTTTATACCAGTTGTAAAAATAGATGTACTTAATCATCTTCATGTTTTAGATGCGAGAATTAAGGCGGAAGATGATTTGTCACATGTCATACAGTGAACACTCAATGGAGGTGGGATTTGCATCCAGAAAATCTGGATTCAGGGTTATATTGTGTAACCATATGAGCTCGGCTGCTTCATATGATGTACCTGCACATGTACACATGTGTGTTTGAGTGTTCTCTGGTATGTTTGAATTGAACAAATTTAATGTACTGATAATGTAACTTTACCTCAATCCTATTAATCTTTGTAATCCCAAACCCTAGCCCTGGGATTTTTTAATATCCCTGAAGCTAATTTCTCAATAATGGTTTCCATTGTAGGGCAGAGGTGACCATTGGTGTTTGTAACCCTTTCAGGTTTCCTCTCTCTGTGCCTGCCCATACTATGTATACACGAAATACTTGCTAGATGAATTTATGACACGTTTTTCTGCTATCATTTTTGCAGTCTTTTCAACATGTACATGGATATATTTCTTAGAAACTATCTTTGCTTGTAAAAAGCTTGATCAGAAGGATATTTCTCTCCCTTCGAACAGTCATTTTACTGATCTCTGAAATTATGGTTGTATTAGTATTATTCCATGCACCTGGGTATTTGGGAATATAGAAGTGGAATTGTTAATGTCTTCGAAAGAGTCAATGAACATCTGGTCATTTCAAATTTCTGGGTCTCAAATTATTTTCTCTACTGTAAAATAAGGAAGATTGCATGGCGGTTAACTTACCAGCATTTAGATTTCATGATCCTACTCAGATCTTTTGGGCATTTCCAAAAACCCTGATACATGGCATTGAATATCATAGCTATCTGGATATCAGACTGGCTTTCCTGATTTTGTATACATTATTAATGAAGTTGCTAAGGGGAGCATTTAGGGTGACTCATGCCTGGATGCTCTTCCGTAGGAACCTAGTTGTCATACTGCAAGACCTAGATTTGACATCACCTCTTCTGGAAGGCCTCTCCCAGCCCTAACCATCAATTCTCCAGGTTGAGTAGGTCCCTTTTCACCTCAGGTCTCATTGCACCCTGAACATCTCTCTGTTAGTAGCATATATCTTTGATTAGTAATTGTTTAGCCTATCTTTTTTGTTGGTCTGTGATCACCTGGGAAGGGGGTTGCTAAGCTCACCACTTGCGCTTCCTAGTAAAAAAGAAGCCAAGGAGAATATAACAGAGCCAAGAGAGGGAAAGAAGTGTGTACCGACAGTATCATTTGAACATGTGGATCGGGCTGTGTCTGAACCTGGATATTTCTAGAATTTTGTTTCAACCTGAGCCAAAACAACCCTTGCCTTTCCCCTCATTCTCTATTTGGTTGGATTCTTGTCACTTGCAACTTAAAGATTCGTAGTTTCTGTTGACTGATGAACACTGTAATTGAACCATTGCAAAAGAGTTCTAGGAAAGAGTTTGGTGCACAGGGTGTCATCAGAGCTCAGCAGAGGTGCTTACAGCTACAGTCTGGTTGCCCAAAGTATTGTCCATAGATCAGCAGCATCAGCATCATCTAGGACTTTGCTGGAAATGCAGAACCCCTACTTTAGACCCCCTGAATGAGAATGTGCATATTAACAAGATCCCCAGGTAATGTTTTTGCACATTCAAGTTTGAGAAGAGTTGCTATAAAGGACATGGGGAGGGATATACTTAGGGACATTTTCCCATAAAGATGACATTTGAGATGAATTTTGAAAGATGCTTAGCACCCAGACATACAGAGCTGTGCTGAAACAAACTGGCGTGGCAGCAACTTTGAACGTAAGGTGAACAGGGAATGGTGGAAAAGGAGTCTGAATACACGGACCAGATGTGGTATGTAGTGAGTCACAGGAGGCCCTTTACAATAGCAAGACATTATTTTGAGGGGTCTTCAGGGCAACTTGATGACTTTAGTGACTGGAAATCCATGGTAGAGAGAGGAATTCACTATATGGCTCTATTAACAGCCATCACTCTGAGGAATGATTCACTTCCTGGATTATCCATCACCTATGGTTAGAAAGCCTGACAAATTACCATTGATCTACCAAACACATACTGCCCATATTACATCCTCAATAGTCAGATTCCTTCTTTTCCAGGATTGCTGGGGTTTACCTTTTAATGGCTAGTCTTGAATTGATTCAAGACAGGGGATTCATGGCAAATCTCATGCCTTCCCCTGAGGACCACTTCCGATCGTGTTCTATTAACAACAGTCAGGTGCTATGTTTCCCTGAGTCATCCTCACTGTCTCCCAAGGGTATGGTTTGGCCGAAGATGGCTCTTCTTAAGTTCCTTTGTGCACATTTCTTGGAGTCTGTGGCAAGATGGGAGAAGATTGAAATTAGAATAAACCCATGGATAAAATGTGAAGCAAGATGAGATTACATTAAATTTATGACATGCCGGGGCAAGCTCATTTTGCTTTGTGAATAATGGTTAATCACTGTTTGAATCAGAGACTATTTACTAGCTGGTTCTCATAAATCAGGGTTGGGGAGTAGAAATATTTATCATGAGCTGATGTCATGTGACTTTAATATAGCCAAATATTTTAATAAGATTGAAGATTCTTAGACACGAATGTTTTAAATGATGGCAGATCTCAAGGCATTAAGAGAGGAACCTAAAGCTTTTTGAAGTCAAGCACTGCCCTTTAAAAATTGAACTTTAATGATGTCTATGCTCTCTGGTCCCTCCTGGTCCCTCCTGCCTCCTCCGCCCTCAGCCGTTGAGATGTGGCCAGATTTATGGTACCTGGGTCATTTTCCTGACTACTTTTTTTCCATTTTATACAAGCTATTAAATGTAATTTATGAGAGTGAGAAATGCATTCTAAATGTGAACACTTTTACAACTATTGGGGTAAGTCAAATGGAGGAGGTTGCTTGGTGCAGGGAAGAAGCACTGGCTGGTGAGCCTAGAGTCATCAGATTGAATCTCGGGCCTAGAACTTGCTGTAGGACTTTGAGCAAGTCATTGCTCATTTTTGGTCTTCATCCATAAAATGAATGGATTGGGTTATCTAGCTCACCCTCTGCTCCTGCCCAGAATAGTCCATCTCAAGGGCCATGACTAGGTACCTATCACCAGTGTATATACAAAATATATACAACTTTGGTGGTGGCGGGGGGGTGGGGGGGGGAGCTTGGCTGTGAAAGGGAAGAGCGATGATGGCTCCTTACTAGAAGGGCATGTGGGGCTGGGATAGGTTTCTTAAACATGGGCTGGATCAAGTGTATTCCAATGCTGATGGGAAAGGCTCCAGCAGAATGAAATTTTACGTAGAAAATTTCTTCTGAGAAGGAGGGAGGGGATGGGGCTCCAAAGTGTAAGAGGGGGTAGTGGCTTGCATAAGAGAAATTACTCATCTGTGATAGCAGCAGGAGAGATGGCGAAGATGGGTTTTATAGATCTGTAGCAGGGAAGTTGAGAGTGTTCCAGTAGCTTTTGTTTTCTCTGAAAAACTGGATACCGGGTCATTTGCTGATAGTGAAACGGGACAAAGGGTAGAGTGTGGAGTTCTAAAGAAAATGGAAGTTTTGAAATAATTGTGAAAAGTCAAAACAAGTGTGAACAAGAGAAACCTGTCAACACTTCCAAGGTCCAGTTGGGGTGATGATCATGAATTTATAATTGTGGATTATTTCAATATATTCTCTACGTTTGGCAATTTACAGCTGCCCCTCAAAACCATCCCTGCCCCCCTAGAGGGTGACCTGTATGGCCATATCCACCACCTCTTGTGTCCTTCAGGATGTTTTGTCCGGGGAAAGCACTAGCAGGAGACTAGAGGAAAGGAGGAGAGGAAGGTTGTGATGCTTATTCCGCTCCTTTTTTATAGAGGTTGCCAGAGTCTAGATGTGTCTCTCCACCGAAGGCCATAGATGCTGCTGAGTAGGCTTGTCTCTGGGTTTGGTCAGCTGCTCCTTCTTTATCCCCTGTCAGGTCTTGGAGTGATCACTTCACCCTGCCCGTTGCTCGTCCTGGTCCTGCAAGATCCTTTGTGAGTTTCCCAGTACACTGCTTGCTGCTCTATAAACAGTGCTCTTATTAAAATTTTCCTGAATTACCCAGTTTGAGTTTGCTCTATGTTTCTTGCTGGCACCTTGACTGAAATATCCTGATATCTCTTTCTCTCCACCAATGCTGCCCGTGCGTAGGCACAAAAAAGTTCAAGCATCGGGTTTTTGTAGTGAAGTATGAAAAAGGGACAGATGAAGAGAGAGGGAATTTGAAATACTTTTGTCCAGAAGTTATTGAAATATGATAGGTCATATGAACTACTTAGGGAAGGAAGGGAACTAACTGGTCCTGCTTTTGGGCAGTGAGGTCAGTTTATAGTCAGTTTCAATGTTGGAAAATAAGAGTAATTTGAAGAGGTGATGAGGCAGCTGGAGGAAAAGATGAGTTAAGAGTGGTGGAGTCAGTAACCTCAGACATAGAACATTGTCAAGTGGTGAGAACCTGGGAGTTAGTAGCAGAGGTCAGTATGGCACAAGGTACCCTGAGATGAAGTTCAAGTTGTTGAGAAGCCAGGTTATTGGATAACTCATCTGGATGGTCACTGACGTCAGAAATGACAAGGCAGGAATTGAGTTTTAGGGAAACACTGTGGGTCAGATGCCGAGTTTTTTAGTAAATAAGATGGAATAACTGGGGGTACAGTAGAAGACAAAAGCTAGTAGACAATAGTGGTCAAGCAGATATCTTGGGCCTTCAAAGAACAGGGTTTTTAGAAAAGTGACAGGTAGCCCTAAGGGGGATAGACCATAGTATACTGCTTCATGACTGTGTTGAAGCCAACGGCTGTTGTAAGAACTGTAAAGGAAGTTTTGTCCTTTGGGGAGAGTCAGGTTTGTGTTCAGGAAAGAAATTGGAGTGGATGATGTGAGAAGGAGTGTACATTATAAAGAGGCTGGGCCTGGAAATAGTGGCCAGGGTTGGAATTCTAAGGTATTATTTGACTTGGAACTTTTACATTATGAAACCTAGTATGAAAGGCAAGACAGAGTTATTCTTGATGGCTTATTTGTGGAGGGTGGGCATTAGGCATAATGGATGGACGTTATGTTTACCAGGCTTGAGAAACTCTCCTTAGTCTCAATATCTAGGGCTGTGTGAATGTGGGGGTCATGTGTCTTTCTTCCGGTTGGTGGTATTTCACCTTCTGGTGTTAAAATCCTTTCAGCTTACCTGCCTTGGGATAATGTATCCATGCATCTGTTTGTTTGTTCAATTACTTCTTAAACCAAGTGAGAATCAGCAGCTCATAAATTCATTAGATAGAAGTTATGGGAGGTTTGCCTTTTATTCAACTGAACAATATTACTTAGTAAATTTCTCCTACTCTGTTCTAGCCATGTTGGTTTTCTTTCTGTTACTGGACTGTGCAAGTTTGCACTTTCTGGGTTCTTCGCATTTTATGTTCTTTTTCTCTTCCTTCCAATCTGTATGAATGTTCTTCCCTCCAAAGCTGTGACTGACTCACTCCTTTACTTTAAATGATATTTTGCTCGGTGTCACCTCCTCAGAGAGACTTTCCTTGACTGCCTGTTGAAGCTCCCTTGTTGTACTCCCTTCTCTTAAAATACTTTTTTTCTTTTTTATTATATAACTGTTGGCTTGGTTTTTTGTCTTTCCCACCCATGAATACAAGCTCTATGAGGGTAGGAACTTTGTTTTATGTATTTTCTTACCCATAATGCCTTTGATAATCCTGATGTGCAGTAAGTGCTCAATAAATGTTTGTTTGAGTGCTGAATTAATGAACAATTTGGAGTACAATGAGGTACTAACTTACCTTATCTAGGCAGTAAAGCCTTTGCTTGATTATATGATGGATCTGTCAAGGTGACTTCTGCATTGGGTGAGAGGTTTGAGAAGAACATCTCTTAGTTTCCTTTCCACTCCAGTATCTCCTCTGTCCATTATTATGGTTATCTCTTGCACACTGGAAACAATTGTATGAATTGAAAAGGACAGTAAATTGGTAAGTAAAAAAAAAAAAATTAACCAAGAAAAGAAACAGATCTTCTCATCAAGTACAAAAGCCATGATTTGCTTTGGCCAGTGGTACCATCAAGTGTGAGATACGTGAGGTGCTTAAACCTTGTGGCCTTCCCTATATGGCTGTTGTTGGGAACATTGTGACTACAGCCTCTGCCAATAGTAAGCTATGTGTTAGGTATGTCAGTGAGGTTATCAAAATCAAAAACAGACAAACCCCAGAGAAAAATAAGTCTGCCAGTTTGGAAACATGTTTTTCTTTTTTGTTTGTTTTCATAAAAAAAAATTAAGCTACTTAGATAGAATAAACTAAAACACTTTATTTTTTTTTTTAATTTTTTTTTAAACTAAAACACTTTAAAATGAACTAGCAAGACAAGACCCTGGAGTCCATATTATTATTTTTTTTAATTGAGGTATAGTTGACACACAGTGTTACATTAGTTTCAGGTGTACAACATAGTAATTGGACAACTCTATTAAGTTATGCTGTGCTCACAAGTGTAGCCGGCACCTGTCCCCATGCAGCACTATCATAATACCATTGACTATATTCTCTACCCTATACGTTTGCATCCCTTTGACTTACTCATTCCATAAATGGAAGCCTGACCCCCTTTTCCCCTTCACCCATTTTACCCATCCCCCACATTCTCCCCTCTGACAGCCACCAGTTTGTTCTCAGTAATTTCGGGTCTGTTTTTGCTTTGTTTGTTTGATGGAGTCCATATTATTAATGATCATCAATAGCAAAATGTTGTAATAAAGTAAAGCTGTGAGATTATTCATAAAGGAGAAGATAATTACCACTTATTGAGCAGCTCTTTGAGTCCTCTCAGCAAAATGAAATAACCTACCCATGTGCAAACAACTTTTTATTTTTTTAATTTTTATTATTTTAATTTTTATTTTTTAAGGTCACAGAACTAGGGTTTTATCCCCAGAAATCTTCCATCTGGACAGTCTGGGCTGTTTTCTCTCTCCACGATCTGCTTACACATATTATTATAACGAGGAAGACATTCTTTCTCCCTGCTCTACTCTTTTTTTCCCCAATATCTTTCCCCGAGATAGATAGACATCTACCTGATTCTGAGTCTGACTTCATTACTTCTACCTGTGGGAAAGTTATTTAAACCACTAAAACCCTCTTTTTATTCAGCTTTGAAAGGCAGGTTAGTCTTATCTGTATCAGAAGTCCTTTACTTGGCTTCTGTGAGAGAGCGACGTGTGTGAGGAATAGTTGTGTGCTCCTGCGCCCCCGTAGAATGACGAACTGGCTTACCACAGGTTTCAGATCTTTCATCCATCACTATCAACTCCCTGTGCCTCAAATTCTTGATTCGCTCAATGGCGCAATACTGCACACTCCTCGTATGGTGGTTGGTTGAGCAAATGAGATAAAGAACATAAAGAGATTATAATAACACCTGGCATGAAATGAGCCCTCGACATATGTGGCCCATTGTCTTGACCCTCTTTCTCCTCCTCTGCCTCTTCTCCTCCTCTGTCTCATTAGATATGGTCACCATCATTATTGGATTGCAGTGTGTATTCATGAGCATATATATCCATATTATGTTTAAGCTCCATGAGACTTTAGAAATAATGTAATAATTTCTCTCATTTTACAGAGAGAGAAACTAAAAATTAGCTTGCCTCAGGTCACACACCTGGTATATGGCTAGACACTGAGGTTTTTGAATTACTATATTTATTTTCAACTATACGTATGTATGAAAATTCAGTGGGAAAGTTAGATTTTGAGGTATACTCAGCAAATGAGGTTTCTGTTCATGACTGGTTGGCAGTGCAAATGACAAGTACCATAATGGTTACATGCCCCTGTTGAAACTAGAACATAGGGCACTAGGCTTAGAAAAGGCCACATGTCAATGGCTTCCTATTTTTCTCCATTGCAAGATAAAGTCTTTCAAGTTATATATCACCCTGGAAAGGCCATCTGTCTAAAATTGCTTAGGCTTGGGAAAGAGGTTTTTAGGTCAGATGTATTACTCTTATTCCACTTGAACTTTATTTTATTTTTTCTCTTCTTGCGATCTGAAACTCAATGATCTTTGTCACAATTCGTGATCCCAAGAAAGTCTGAAAAATACTTACGATATAATAACCAAGAAGCAGAATCTCTAAATGGAGAACTTCTATATTTATAGCTCTGGAAAACACACAAAAGGGAAAGCCAGAGTAATCTTCACTAGAGATGCGGACAGAGAGGATGTCTATATATGCTCTTTGAGAGTTGACTTCCTTGCTCTGAGAACTGCCTGTTCCCCATCCCACCGTAAAAGGGTGGTCTATGGTAGCCCGTTATATACTGCAGACCTGCTCTTGCAGCCCAAGATGACTGGATTGGTGTAGGTGCTTGACTTGGGATGGCCTGCCGTTCTCCCTTGGAAGCTGGCACTCTCTTGGGAGTCAAGATGCCAATCAGTTTCTGCTGGCTGCTTTACATAAGGTTATCTTCTTCTTTGAGAAAAAGACAGTAAGCAGGAGAAGGAGAAGCATATTATGTGTTAAGTCACTGTCATTCTGAGGTTGTTCGTTGCTGCAGTGTTTTCTCACTAGTACAGATAGAAGAAAAATGTACCATCAAGTAAGTTTATACCTTACAACCCAACAATTCCATTTCTGTGTGTACATCCAAGGGCAAACCTTAGATATTTGCAAAAGGAATTTGAATGAGATAGAAGAGAAGAAAACTTAATGTGCATGAATGGAAGAATGAATACGTAAATTGTGATAAAAATGGATCACTATGCAGCAGTTACATGAAATAGAGGTCTATCCATCAACATGGATAAGTATCAGAAATCTAATATCGGGTGGGAAAAAGTTATCAAGATACACCTAAAATTTAAATTTACTTCAAAATATAAAGAACAAATATAGCATAATATTAAATGATAAAAATCAAGAGATGGATCCATGGTGCCATTTATAACATTTCACACCTTAATGAGTAAACAAGATAAAGCCATCCTGCCCATAATTCAGGACTGAAGGACACCATTACTAAGTTTGGGTCAATGGTTATCCACTCTGTTTGTTTTAGTCATAGATTTAAAACATTTCCAGTAGTGAAGAGTTTGGCTGTGGAGTCAGACAGACTTAGGGTCAAGCTCACACTAATAGTTTTGCATTGAAAACTTCTTTATGTT
Organism: Acinonyx jubatus; assembly: GCF_027475565.1. NCBI lineage: Eukaryota > Metazoa > Chordata > Mammalia > Carnivora > Felidae > Acinonyx > Acinonyx jubatus. The sequence goes on from NC_069394.1 coordinate 11,859,748, forward strand.
CTCAGAGTTTTCATTCCTTTATCTCTTTCTCACAAAATGAATTGAAAATTATATATCTATAAATACAAACACATAATTAAATATTTTAACTTTTATATAAAATCACACAGTGGCTGGTGTACATGTTCGGTATAATGTAAATATAATTTGTATCAAAATTTCCCCCTACATTTATAGTAGAGGTATTTTCTCATGTTATTAAAAACTCTTCATTAGTAGCATTTTAAATGTGGAATCAAACTTATTGAATAAATATTACACAATTTACTTAACTGTCTTAAACACTTTATTTTCAGACATTTACCACTATCAATTACTCCTTAATAGACATGTTTGCACAAGTAGTCTTTCTTACAGTTTATATTATGTCTGTACAAAATAATTACTAGAATTAGAATTAATTGGTCAAATGGCACATTTTCAAGCTTCGGCTACATATTTTCAAATTGCCCATTATAGTTGTGAACATCTTATATCTGTGTGACCCTAAGTCGATTATTAAATATTTTTAGCCCTTAGGTATTTTTTTCTTTATCTTAGAGTGAGGTTTAAAATAGTAGCTATATCATGGCACTGATGTGAGACTAAAATGAGATGGTATATGCAAAGCACTTGGGCACCTCCTAAGATCTAGTTAGTACTCAAAAAGTGCTAGCTATTGTATTAATACCTTACTCTGAATAGCAATATATGTCTGTGATACCTCCTTCTAGCTACTTTAATAGGCAAAAAAGATTTGTTTCACTCCTGTTTTAACTTGTATTTCTCTGATTACAAAAGAATTTAAAAAACTTATATTGGCCAGCTGCAGTTATTTTATATAAAATATTACGACCTTTTATTTGTGTCTATTTCACTATTGAGGCTCCAGTATTTTCTTATTGATTTCTACCTGTTTTTTATATAGTGAGGCTATTAATACTTTGTTAGTCATATTAATATGAATCTCCCCAGCATAGAGTGTGGAATGTTTTTCCTCAGGAATAACTTACAGGAAATAGAATTATAAACAAATTTTAGTTTTCAAGGGCAGTTACATTCTAATTTCCAAAGGGTAGGTCAGTGTTTTTAGGCCCTTGATGGACTCCTTTCTTCCCATCTGCGTGTCTCTTAGTAAGTTTCTCCCTTCTGTGATCTTGTGTCATTAATTGGTCTTTCATTAATGGACCGTGTTGTCATCTCTCTGAAAAATAAGAGAAGACCCTTTCTTATTACATTACAGTTCATTTTTTTTAATGTTTATTTATTTTTGAGGAGGAGAGCATGAGCAGGGGAGGTGCAGAGAGAGAGAGGGACAGAAGATCCGAAGCGGGCTCCATGCTGATAGCAGCAAGCCCAATGTGGGGCTCGAACTCACGAACTGTGAGATCATGACCTGGGCCAAAGCTGGACGCTCAACTTACCGAGTCACCCAGGTGCCCCTGATTACATTTGAAAACCCAAGGGCTTCCTCTGCGTTCCTTCTCAGTTATTGTTTCTGCGCCTCCCCCTCTCCCAGAAGGATGTGTCTCATCCTACAAATGTGGCTGATACCCAGGACGCTTGTTCTAGGGTCGGTACGTTTGCTCTGAGGGCCGGTAGGGGTGAGTACCTGCCGGTCAGTGTACACACTGCTGATGTCATTCATGAGGCTCGGGTGTGAGGTGAGATGAGTACTGAGACCCTAGTGTGAAGGTGCCTAGAGACGGACGTGTGGCTCTGGAACTGCGCTTGTACACGATTGCTGCTGTGACAGAGTCACACAAAATTAGTAGCTCGGAACCACACGGGTTTATTATCTTACGCTTCTGGAGGTCAGAGGTCTGAAACAGGTTTCACTGGGCAAAAAGCGAGGTGTTGACAAAACTGTGTTCCCCCTGGAGGCTCTGGGGGAGAACCTGTTTCCTTGTCTTTCCAGCCTCCAGAGGCCGCCTGCGTGCTGTGCTTCGTGGCCCTTTGATGTGTGCTCCAAAGGCAGTGGTAGAGCGTCTCCAAATGACCTGTGCTTCTGTCGCATGTCTTCCCTTCTCTGATGCGACCGCCTCCCTCTTCCACCCCTGTGATTACTCTTCTAAGGTTCACCCGGCTAATTCAGGAGGCTCTCCCCCTCCCAAATTCCTTCACTTCATCACATTGGCAAAGTCTCTTTTGCTCCATCCTGGGGCAGAATTCCTCTTTGTGTACGTAGGAAACAAAACCAAGCTATTTGCTCTTGAAAGACAGTGATGGGACAGGATAGGATAATGGTTGCAGACATTCCCCTTCTGAAAGGGAGGAACAAGGAAAGCACCACTCCCAAGCAATTGCACACTTCAGCCCGGCAAACCCCGTGGGTTCAAGGCCTAGGGATACTCCTCCGTGGCTTGTGGCTTTGCCCTCTGGGCTCACCATTGTCCTTGTGGCGCCCTCCTTCCATTTCCATGAAGGTGGTATGTGTTGCCACTGAACCGTTCCATAAGCCTGGTAGAATTTTTGGCATCTGACAGCCCTTCATTTTCCTGTTGTCCACACCTTTCTGCCACATGTGTGTACAGGGTTTCCTGGTAGAGCAGGTGGAGTATGCATTCCCAGGCAATCGACTAGTCTCAGCCATGAATTTGCTTCGGTCAGTGGAACGTGGGTGAGTGCGAGGCTTCAGATACATTGGTGTGGTTTGTCCTGAACTCTTCTACCTGAGCTGTGAGACAAACGTGCTTCCAGTTCAAGGAGAATGAGGAAACACATGGAAGACTCACATGAACCAAACCCAGAGCCTGGATTGGCCCAACCAATCCCATCTACATCTACCTGGATGAGTCCACACACAGATCCATGAGTGAGAAATCAAGCCCGTCAAGAAATGTGAGAAAGCGGAGATGTTAACATAATTGCAAACTAACAAGTTAACCTCCTGCAGTTTCAGGGATTCTGACGGAAAACCTGAGGCTCCTGGGTCAGAGACAGAAGATTTAATTACTCATAGCAATAGCAATAATCAGAGTATCAGCATTTTTCTGTGTCAGTTCCATATACCCCATTTCCCACAGAGTGATGCACGGAGGGCCAGGTAATGCCTACATATATAGTGGATTGTACTATAGGACGGGAACCTTGAGGGCAAGGGACTCAAATTTTTTATACTAGAACCCAATTCTAACTATGTGCTCTGAAGGCAGATATTATCTATGTTTTGCTAGACAGTAAGCATGTCCACCCTTGACTCCTGAGGGAGACACTGTCTCTATATCCAAGTGTATTCTAACTTGAGAAGAAATTCTGGAAAAAAGGCAGTCACTACCTTTGCTTGCAGGAAAAGCAGAAAGACAAAAGACCCATATTGAATTGTCTCTCAATAAGCCTGGATGTTGTACTTTCTTCTGTGTTTTGGAGCTGTTTGTTATTCAGCATTATTGTATGAATAGCTGGCAAATATACTGTGACTCTGTGGGTTTTCGTGTGAGGCCCTGAATCTGAGGTGGGGCAAATCCATGTCAATGGGCATGATGTGTGCTTTGAACAAAATTAAGAGTCATCACTGAAAATGGACTATATTACACAGCAAGAAATTAATAAATTTTGAATATGCATGATATATCTTAATGCTACCTGGTGCCATCGTGTATTATTCTTCATTTTCATTTTACATAAATAATGCTGAAGTAGTGGTAACTCATTGAAAGGAATACTGAGAAGATTTAATTATCTGCTAAGAAAATTAAGCTCTCTACTAATACTTTGTTTCAGACACCTTTCATGCCCTACCTTAAACCCTTTCAGTAACACTGTGGTAGGATACCATTTTTTCATGCTGTAGGTGGCAAAACGGAGGCTCAAAGGGAATCGCCCAAGGCGCAGTTTGCATAAGGGGCCAGATTAGGGAAGAGATCATTCTTGATTCTCAAGTTTGTGCTTTTACTTTTTTTTAAATTTTGTGTTAACATTTATCTATTTCTGAGAGACAGAGATAGAGCATGAGCAAAGGATGGGGAGAGAGAGAGAGAGAGGAAGACACAGAATCCAAAGCAGGCTCTGAGCTGTCAATACAGAGCCTGAGGTGGGGTTCGAACCCACGAGCCGTGAGGTCATGACCTGAGCCGAAGTCAGATGCTTAACCAACTGAGCCACCCAGGGGCCCTGGTGCCTTTTCTATTAGAGCACATTTCTGTGCTCAACATAGGTATGTCTCCCTTCTCTCTAAGATACCTAGTGCTCAGTTGAAGGAGGTTGGTTAGTAAGGGGCACAATCAAAACTAGAGCTAAAATCTGATTCTAAGTATGACATTGTTTTACTGTATTACATGAAAATAACCTGTGCACAAGGGAGGGATTTAACTTGTATAATCTACTTTATCATGAGCACCGAAGAGTTAAAAAAGAGACATCGCATTTTCTGCGCCAAAAATGGTGCTAATTGGTAGGCAATTTATTTGTAAAATTTCCCAAGCACATTGGAGAAATACAAACTTCCATAAGAATCAGTTGGCGAGGACTTTAATTTGGTTGGTATCTGGTAGAAATTGAAGATAAGGATCTTGATGCAAAATAGTGATAAGCCACCCTAAACTTATACGTCCAGTCTAATACCCAGAGATTGATCAGCAGAAAATAAGAAAAATTTGGCTCAACTTTGGATGAAGATAGATCTTTTATTCTGACCTAATTAATGTTCATGCCAGTTCTCTGTTAGTAAAATAATATCAGTTTGTCTCACATATGGCCTGGAGTATGTCATTTACAGGTATGTTTAGATGAAAAGCTAGTAAATGGCACATATTTCTCATTTCAGAGAGAATGTGTTCATGCATGATACAACCTTTTGCTGGCTTCATAAAGTCACAGGTTAGAATTTTCCTCTGGGTATTGAAATATGATCATCATCACCACTACCACATTTTTATCCTATCAGAGTTTGCTAGGAACTGTGAAGAATGCTTTCCTTGCATTGTCTCATTGACTTTTATCTGTCTGGTGAGGGCCCATGATTGTCTTTATTTATCAACTGGAATGGAAAAGCTACGTGAATTTCCAAGGTCACCCAGGTAACACATGGGAGAATCAGGAGTCAGACCTTCGTTGAGCTAACTCTAGGGCCCCTTTTGTCTGTTTGCAAAGTAGATAGATAGCAGTGTACTAATCTAGGCCTTGATGATCAGACAGTTACTGCTTTGCAGTTATACACTGATGCGTGACTCAGTATTTTTGTGAGGTGGGCTCATCTCCGCCTTGATTACCCCTCCAATTCCACAGTGTCTTCCTGTTGCCCCTGAAACGCATCAAGCTTGGCTCCTGCCTCGGAGGCTTTGCACTTCATGTTCTTTACACTAAGCCTGTCTGCCCCATTATGTGGGTGTGCTGTTTGTACCACCTCCGTTGAAAGGCCTGCCCTGGGCTCCCCCTTCATTGTTTACCTTTTTGCTCTGGCTCATTTTCTTTCCAGCACTTATCAATAGTTGGTGGTATTATATATTTAACTATGCATTTCTCGGGGCGCCTGGGTGGCTCAGTCGGTTAAGCGTCTGACTTCGGCTCAGGTCATGATCTCGCGGTCCGTGAATTCGAGCCTCGCGTCGGGCTCTGGGCTGACAGCTCGGAGCCTGGAGCCTGTTTCGGATTCTGTGTCTCCCTCTCTCTCTGCCCCTCCCCTGTTCATGCTCTGTCTCTCTCTGTCTCAAAAATAAATAAACGTTAACAAAAAAATTAACTATGCATTTCTTGTCTTTTCTTGCTAGAAATGAACTTCCATGCGCACAGGGTTCTGGGCCTCCTTGTGTGCTTTGCTTCCCTAGTGCTCTAGAATCCATCTGCCTCAATAAAAGATTCTCAACTGACATTCGTTGAGTGAATGGATAATGGAAGCTTTTTTTTCATTTTTTGAAGTGTTTTCTATGGTGATTAGAATCGTTGTGCTGATAGGTGTGGACAATATATGGGTCCTAACATATTCACACAATCGCATTCCAGAGTTTGTACTGGCTTGAATTTCCACCAGCGGTGTAGGAAACTGCCACTTTTGCTGTCCCACATTTCCAGCCCTCTCCAGGAAGGAAATGCTAGGTATTATAATCAGTTTTGGGGAAGGGTTTGGAGTGAAGTTGAGATGATAGAATAAATCCTGTGCCGGTTTAAAGCATGAACCTTGGAGTGGTGGGGGCTGGGATTCAAGTCCTGCCTGCCCTGACCTGGAACTCTCTGGGCCTCCAGTTTTGCATCTGGAAAGAGAGACTAGTAACCCAGTGTCTACTTGACGGATTGTAGTGTGGAATAAATGCAGTAACGTGTGATGTTCACAGCGTCAGGTTCGTGGTAAGGCTACAATTTAGTAAGCACTCACTCACCCCACCCGCCCCAAAGAAATGCCTGGGCAATTTCTTTGGGCCTGGCCAGTTCCTAACAGGGTCCCGGGTAGGAAGACACTGTAATCTCCCTCTGTTGCAGAACTGGCAGGAAGGGCAGGAGGCCAGTGGTGGAACTGTCCTGGTCACTCCTTGTAATGGGGGAAGAACATCGGGATGGTGACAAATCATTGGGAAACAAGAAGTCAGTGAGGCCTGACATCTAAAAAAGGCATCAAGAATGGGACAGAGGGAGGAAATGGGGTGTCCGCTGTGGTGCTGACTTGGTAGTCTTTTAATAGAACTATATTCCAGGAAAGAGCTTTTCGAGTAAGGAAGTTCACCGAGCCTATGCCCGACAACATGTCAGCAGCAGGTTGTGAAAATAACTTTCTCTGGCTGGTTGTGACAGCTCGTAGAGTCGTATCTCTTTTGTCAGTTTTATAAGACTGAATTTCTCCGAGAAATGACAATCTTGGCTAATATTTGTTAAAAGCTTACTACAGGCCAGGTGATTATTGTACATTTTAAATGAATTCATTCATTGAAGATATACTTACCATGCATCTGCTATGTCCCAGGCATTGTTCTGAGTGCTGGGAACAGAGCAGTGAAAAAAAAGACAAGACAGTACCCTATCATCATAGAGCCTACCTCTGAGAGCATACAGCCTGCACCAGGTACAAAGTTGAAAATAAAATATAAAAATAATACTTCTGTGACCACAGAGATCTTTCTATATTAGGACATGTCTGTAAAAACCATGCTATGTAAAACCACATAGGATTCCACTCTATCTATGTATTGTAATTTATTTAATGACTAATGAAAAAAATGGGTCATGGGGTGCCTGGGTGGCTCAGTCACTTAAGCATCTGACTTGATTTCAGCTCAGGTCATGATCTCACAGTTTGTGGGATTGAGCCCCATGCTATCAGCACGGAGCCTGCTTGGGATTCTCTCTTCCTCTCTCTGCCCTTCCCCCCTCATGCTCTAGAGCTTTTTCTGTCTCAAAATAAACAAACATTTAAAGAAAAAAGAAAAAAAATAGATTGTTTTTAGTCTTTTCTTACTACTAACAATAATGCAGTCAGCATCCTCAAATGATATTTAATAGCACTGTTTTGGGCATTTATTATTGCATAACAAAATATCCCTCCTTTTCCATAAGAAATGTCCTGTGTGGCATAGTTCTGGAAGCCTGTTTTCTTCTTTTTTTTTAAATAATTTTTTTAATGTTTATTTATTTTTGAGACAGAGACAGACCGTGAACAGGGGACAGGCAGAGAGAGAGGGAGATACAGACTCTGAAACAGGCTCCAGGCTCTGAGCTGCCAGCACAGAGCCTGATGCGGGGCTTGAACCCATGAACCGTGAGATCATGACCTGAGCTGAAGTCGGACGCCTAACCGACTGAGCCACCCAGGTGCCCCAAGCCTGTTTTCTTCTTGAACGATTTCTGTCCCATTCAGTCCCAGGAGGGGCAACTCTTTATAAAGGTATTTTATTTTATTGTTTAGGAATCATACCCATATATGTTTGAGATAGGCCCCTCCTATTTTGTTTATGGGTCAGTGTTCTTAAGATTCTTAGAAACCCCTTCCTCTCACTAAGAGTGTCTGTGAGGCACCACTTTAAACTTTGGCCCATCAAAAGTTTTGTCATATAAATCTTGATAATTTTGTTAATTAATTTTTTAATTTTTAAAATTTTATTTTTTGAATTTATATCCAAATTAGTTAGCATATAGTGCAACAATGATTTCAGGATAGATTCCTTACTGCCCCTTACCCATTTAGCCCATCCCTCCTCCCACAACCCCTCCAGTAACCCTCTGTTTGTTCTCCATATTTAAGAGTCTCTTATGTTTTGTCCCCTCCCTGTTTTTATATTAGTTTTGCTTCCCTTCCCTTATGTTCATCTGTTTTGTCTCTTAAAGTCCTCATATAAGTGAAGTCATATGATTTTTGTCTTTCTCTGACTGACTAATTTCACTTAGCACAATACCCCATTTCCATCCACATAGTTGCAAATGGCAGGATTTTATTCTTTTTGATTGCCAAGTAATACTCCATTGTATATATACACCACATCTTCTTTATCCATTCATCCATCAGTGGACATTTGGGCTCTTTCTATACTTTGGCTATTGTTGATAGTGCTGCTATAAACATTGGGGTGCATGTGTCCCTTCAAAACAGCATACCTGTATCCCTTGGATAAATACCCAGTAGTGCAATTGCTGGGTCATAGGGTAGTCCTGGTTTTAATTTTTTGAGGAACCTCCATACCGTTTTCCAGAGTGGCTGCACCAACTTGCATTCCCGTCAGCAGTGCAAAAGAGATCCTCTTTCTCCACATCCTTGCCGACATTTTTACCATATTCTAAGTGAGATTCTCTCACGCTATATTTTTTCACTGGCAGTTGTTTGTGCATAGAAAGCTTTTGGTGAGCATACTGTATTTTCCTACTGACTCTAATACTAGTTCAGTTTTCCAGATACATAGTCATAATACATATAAATAATGCTTATCTTGCCCCTTTTAATTTGAGCCTTTATTTAAAAATTTTTAAGGCTTATTTATTTTGATAGAGACAGAGAGAGGATGTGAACAGGGAAGGGGCAATGAGAGAGAGGGAGAGAGAGAATCCCAAGCAGGCTCCATGCTGTCTGTAGAGCCCGATGTGGGGCTCAATTTCATGAACTGTGAGATCATGATCTGAGTCAGACACTTGAGTGACTGAGCCACCCAGACACCCCTAGTTTCAGCTTTTAATTTCCTCCTTTCCCAAGTCAGTCCTGTTGAGTGGTATCGGGGCAGAGCAGACCTAGCAGCAGTGGGGTCAGGTAGCACCAAAGGGACTTAACTACAGAGACAGATGTAATGTAAGAGTGAGAGGATCCTTGTAAAACTGGAGGACATGGGATTTCTGCCACTTCCAGCACCATCCATTTGGGGAGACAAAACATGCATGCCTGACCAGATCACTAAAAAAGAAAGCTGTGATTGAATGGGTCAAACACTACAGGACTTCTGAGCAGAATGACATCACTGTGGGCCAAGGGGGCCAAAAGATTGGGAGGGGGCTGATTTTGAGTTGGGAAACTCAAAGCGCTTTGGCCAGTGATAGAACCGAGGGCTCTTTCATTTGTGCCCCCTGCTACCCATTGTGCATACTGGGTCGCACACCATATTGAAATCATTTGTTCAGTCATCATCTGCTCAACAGTACAGTGAGCTCCCTGGGGGGTGGGAATTCTGTTTCCTTTCTCTCCAACTCCCTGGTTGCTAACAGAATGCTTGGAAAAGTGTAGGCTCTTGGCAAATGCTTGCTAATAAGTAACTAAATTTCTAAATGTGTAAGTGAATATATGCACAGATAAAGTCATGTATATTTGTTGGGATATTGAATGAATGAACAAGTAAGAGTCATGACTCCACAGGGTTTCTCAAACCCCAAAACGGAAGGACCAGATGAGGCTAAGATCTTACTTCTCCTTCCCTGGGTTCAGAGTTGAGGCATCCACTGGTTCAAATGAGCTGGCTTAGTTCCTCTGTTAGACTTCCTTTCTCCTTTCGGGATTGATGGTATGGTAGAGACATGATTTAGCAAGAATGTCTCCTTTACATTTTGTTCAGGATCTGCTTGTTCTTCTGGAGACTGAATCAAGCACTGATTTTTTTTTTTAAAGGACCATAAGTGGGTTTTTGCAGATCTATTTACTAACAATACTGTCTAAAACTGTTGATCCTCTAACATCAACTTTATTTGAGAATGGAGCATTAACCATGGGTTGATGAGTCCGAAGAGATTCCTTCTCCTTCTATTCGAAGATCATTACATAATGATTTTATTGGCTAATTGATTATTTGACTATCTCTGGACAGTTTATGCACACACACTTACAAACATAATTTGTCATGTATTTTTCCACCAGAGAAACGAAATCATTGAGCCTCTTCAGTGCCTTGTAGATTCAGCCCCCCAAACCAGAGATGGCTAATCCACCTTCTATCTTGTATGCCAAATGCAACCGAATGCTAATGGCTGTGTTATGCTGTGGATTGCTGTTTTGAAAGATACTGAGGTCGTATCTGGGATCAATGCAAAACAGTTCTGCTGTGGTTGTGGAAGAGGGAAGTGTGGCTTATATACTCTGATGGTTTGCCTTTTATAGTCTAACACTTGAGAACAGGAAATGTTTCTCAACTCAAAATCACCCCCTCCCAATCTTTTGGCCGCCTTGGCCCACCGTGATGTCATTCTGCTCAGAAGTCCTGTACTGTCTGACCCATTCATTCAATCACAGATTTCTAAGGTTTTTTAGTGATCTGGTCAGGCATGCATGTTTTGTCTCCCCAAATGGATGGTGTTGGAAGTGGACTTCCAGTGGTCATCGTATTAAATGGACTTAAAATGACTCAGAATCCTCGCTTTGCCATCAAATGCTGAATTCGCCGGAGCAGGTCATTTAACCTAAGACCTAGTTTACACCTCTGCAAAAAAAGATCTCACTTAACTCTGAAGATTAAATGAGATAATAATGCAGGTGTTTAGCCCAGTTAGGCTCTCAAAGAATGTTGTTACTGTCACCCCAGAAAAAATAGAGTGACCTTCAGCCTTGCAGGAGTTGATTGCAACATGTTTGAATAACAGTTGAAGACAAAGAGGAAACATCGCCTAAGAGGGTGCTTTTGCTAATGGTCTCTGATTTTTCTGGTTCCTTATTATGGGGCCATTGGGAAAGTGGCATATGATGTTGGGTAGTTTGTTTCCACTGGTACAACTGTCCCAATGGAAAGGGCAATGTATCAGGGTATTTTAACTGAGTTCGATTAAGCTTTCAATACCCTAACTCTTCTACATGTGATTCCATGGCAAGCTGTCTGCTGACTATACTTTCTGCTCTTATACAGGGAGAAAATAGTCTTATGACACGAGTGTTCTGGTCACCATGACAATTATTTGTAACTGTAATTTACTAAATTGGCAAAGGTAGGACAGGCTGGTCATGAAAAGGTGATTATTATGGTTTCCACAATGGCAATTTCTCATTCCAAATTAATCAGTTGTCATTCTAGAAGTCTCACAAGCAAGGTTAACGCACAGCTCTGAGTGATGGAGCCTTTAAAAAAAATAAATAAACCTACAAAGAAGTGGACCAGACTCTGAGCCATGGTGAATTTGCTAAGATCCTGAGTGCAACACTGTGAGGTATTATGTAGGGTAGACTGTTGCCTTTTCCCTCAGTGTGTCCAACATAGCCATTGGCAAAGTTTACTGAGATTCTTTCCTTGGAACGTCTATAGGTCAGGATTCCATGAGGTCATGGACTATGAATTTGCTGTCTCTGTACATTCATTTTCTCTCTCTGGAATATGTTCCTTCTTCCTTCTCCCATAATGGGAGGATATGAGAATCAAAACTGATAATCGATTCAGTGTTTCCAGGACACTTTGGGAATACAGTGGTGAATAAGACAGACAGATCCTTGCTTTTATATCCTATATTCTTTATATTTTTTAGAATGTTCTACAAATATAGCTCTTATTAGAACATATCTCTCATGATTCAGTTCAAATGTTGGATCTCTCATACTATCTGTGACTCTCCCAGGAATATAAAGATCCTTTGTGTACTTTCACAAAACCTCCGGTTCTCTTCAGACAGAACAAGTGGGCTTCATATTCTCTTCAGACAGAACAAGTGGGCTTCATATTTTGATTATCCATCTACATGTCTGTCTTCTCCACCACCTTCTAATTTCATTAAAGGCAAGAGCTCTGCCTGGTTCTTATTAAACCACTGGCATCCAGCACAGAACCTGGAAACATAGTAGATGCAATCACATGTTTGCAGTACAATTTAAGGGTGAGATGCCAATCCTATTATGGTCAGTGACCCAACTGTTTCTAAATCATGCCAACCAATCACCATTTCACCCACAGAATTCTCCCTAAGGAACAAACAAATTGAAATCTTACTGCAGGTAGCTGGATAAATGCTCCGTTGCCCTCAGTAGAGGTCCTCTGGCCAAAGCTGGAATGAAGTAGGAGGCCTAGAGTCGAGGCCGGTGTGGCACCTCTTGGTCCTGCTCTTCCCTGCCTACCTCCCCTCACACACTAAGTTCACATATGGAACCTAGAACATTCCTTTGTGTCCAAAGGGAAGAGGCTAGGCCCCAAGAAGATCCCTGAGTTCAAATACCTATCTGAACAGATAGAATGAATGGAAGAGAGACAAAAGAAAAACTAACCAACCACGAGTGGCTGGCTGTGTCTTAGATCTGAGATGGGAAGCCTGAAAGAAACGTGGCCCCTGAGTCCTTGTCATGTCAGTGGTCACACCACATAACTACAACTGCTCACCAGTTAGTGGCTCTGATGTTCACTGGTTAGGTTAGCCACACTCTCTTGCTAGTGCTAGATCCCTCTAACTGGACCACTTGAGATCCTCTCAGCTTTTCCGGTTTCAGGATATTTGGTCACTAATGTAACCAAGCCACACTTGTGGCCACCAGTTCTGTGTGGGTACCTACTGGCATCACAGGACACAACCCAACAGGGCCTCACCTTGTGTCCAACCTGCATTCCTCTTGCCCCTGCCTCTGGGTTCCTTTTTGAACCTGAGATTCTATGGAACACAGAGCTCTGGAGGATAAGTTCTTTCTCCAGCCACTCACTGTGCTGGGATATACTTGTTCATATAGCCTCTCTTAGCACAGTCCCAGAAGATCCATGGTTTGGGCTTGACACCCATTGGTGGTCAGCTCAGTAATGGTTTATCGGCTCACCCTCCTTTCCTGCCTTAAAGCTTTAGGGAGCTAGGAAAGGAGCAAGTCTGATTTGGGAAGAGAAGGCTAGATTCTCCTCCCCCCTAGACTTGGTTAATTAGTGATGACTCCAGTGTTTAATGGGGTTCCCAGACTCGTCTGCACATTAGAATCATCTGGCAGTCTTTAAAAAGTTCTAAAGCCCAGGTCACTCCCGGACCATTTCAATCACAATCTATGGGAGTGAGACCCAGGTGGTGATACTTTCGGACGCTCTTCAGTGATTCCAATGTGTAGACAAGCCAGAGAACCACTGAGCTAAATGATAACAGTAGTAAACCAAAGATAACCCACTGCAAATTTTAATTGGAACATTATTGTTCAAAAATTATGGACAGAGTATAAGTTCACCACCTTTGTATATGATTAAGGAGGAATATATTGACCCCTGAGTTAAGAAAACTCTTTGGAAAGGTGAAAAGAAGCATATGTGACCTTAGAAGTCCTTGAGCCACTGCAAAATAATGTCTGCCATCAGGCACCTTCTCAGGGTGACCTTTGGCATGGATAAAGAAAGGGCTGATTGAGAAATCTAAGTGCCTTAGGATGTCTTTGGCTTTCTTTAACATTTGGAAATGCCCATTTTCTTTTTTTTTTTTTTTCTTTTTAAATTTTTTTTTTCAACGTTTATTTATTTTTGAGACAGAGAGAGACTGAGCATGAACAGGGGAGGGGCAGAGAGAGAGAGGAGGACACAGAATCAGAAGCAGGCTCCAGGCTCTGAGCCATCAGCCCAGAGCCCGACGCGGGGCTCGAACTCCCGGACTGCGAGATCGTGACCTGGCTGAAGTCGGACGCTTAACCGACTGCGCCACCCAGGCGCCCCGAGGAAATGCCCATTTTCAACTCATCTCCTATACTTGGCATTCAGGAAAGAAACCTTCATTAAAAATCAGTTGATAAGATCTCTTGGCCAGGTCACCTGCTTTCAAGTCTCCATGGCAGCTGGCTGTGCTAAAGAAGACATTTTAAAGTTGCATGTCTAAGAAAAAGAGCGGGTGAGGCGGGGAGTAAAATAGAGAGTTTGAAGATGACATTTTATGTTTGTGGACAAGTAGGGCTGGAAGGAAAAAAGGTCATTTTATCCACCTTGCCGCCTTTATGGGACTCTGAACCTAACTATAATTTATGTAATGATTCATGCAAAGAATCCATACTATTCAGAGATAGCAGACTTACCTAGTTATTGAGCTTGGAAATCAGCATGGGAAAGAAGAATTTGGGCTTTGCAGTTATTAAAAGCAGGGCTCAAATGTATATTTCCCCGCCTGCTTCTTAGTCTTGTAACTTTGTGAAAAATTATTTAGATTTTTTTTTGGAACCTGTTTCATCATTAAAAAAATGACAAATTACTAATATACAATAGGATTATCTAGAAGGCTACTTAAAATAGTGGGGATAGATCAGCCCAACATGTAGTCAACGAGGCAATAATCCGCCCCCTTCTCTCTCTTTGTCACTCTTTTCCCTGCTCTTATGCCTCATAACAGTGATTTGACGAATTTGCAAAGTTGTCATTGGACAGTATGATCTTTGCATGATTAAATACGAAATTATGTCTGTTTTTTAATGTTGCTTAAAATAATTTCTCATCTTTATAATTGGTATGTGCAGTAGGGTGTAGTGAAAAGAGCACAGTACCTGGCACAAATATTTTTGAATAAATTAGTGAACAAGTATTGGAACTTAAGAGACATGAGATCAAGTTCAATGACTAATATAAGCTCTGAGACACTGAGCAAGTCATTGCTTCTGTCCAGACCTCATTTTCCTCATCTGAAAGACAAAAGAGTTAGAGAAAATGATCTCTGTGTTGCATTCAGCTCTAAAATTCTGAGATTTAATTAATATGTGAGCACCGTGTTCCCTCTGACTGCACCTTGTTCATCAGTAAGACACGACACTCAGCATGTTGTATCACACCTAGGTGTTTGCTCCCAGATTGGCCGTGTCCCAGCTTCAACATGGGAGGCAGTTAGAGTAGAGGTTTGCAGCTCAGGCTTTGGAGACAGCCTGCTTTGACATAATGTCAGATCCTTCACTTCCTTGTGGTGTGACCTTAAGCAAGTTTCTCAACTTTCTCGGGTTTCTCATCTCTTCAGTGGGGTTCAGGATGATATTAGTCTTTGCCTTAAATACTTACTAGGATAATGGACTGGGTCAATCCTTATGAAGCATGTGGCATGCTCCGTAAGTATTAACTCTCAGTCCTGAGTTTTATTGTTCAGTCTCCAGCACTTAGCCCAATGTCTGGTGAATACTAAATGGTAGATGAATATGAATGAAGCGTTTAAAAATATGCCTCTAGAGTGTGTGCCGTATGTAAAGTATGTGATTTCTGATAAGAAAGAGTTGATCAGATAATCAGGACTCAAGATTTCCTGGCAATGCTGAAAACTCATGAGTTTGGAAGCCATGTTGGAAGCCAAGAGATTTTCATCTGACAGCTTGTCATGTTACTGTTTGGAATGAGTTAGTATATAAGAAAAAGGCTTGAAATTCTGACGCCTGGCCCTTCCACCTGTGTCCATTATCTTTATCAGGCTCGTCTTGAGAAGAGTCTAAGTATAGGGAGGGAAAGAGCATGTTTTCCTTAGGAGAGAACTGTAGGGGCATCTCTTTCCTGAATGGGATGCTATATTTCTTCTCCTCTTTCTTAATCCATTTCTCCCAGTTCGTTTGGCTACCGGGTGCTCCACAGCTTATTCAGATCACTGGTGTCAACTTCCAGTCTAAATATGGATGTTCATGAACATGTGCAGTTTGGAGGGGTTTAAAAAGTCTCTTAAAGAATAGCTTGATAGAGATATAATTCACATACCATATAATTCACATATTTAAAGTATATAACTCAGTGATTTTTAGTACATTCACAGAGTTGTACAGCCATCAACACAATCAATTTTTAGGATGTTTTCCACCCCCAAAAGAACCCCCACGCTATTAGCAGTCACTCCCTATCCTGTGCAACAGCTTGGTAACATACTTATCTCATTCTTCTATGAAGTGCTCCAGGAATGTAAACCATCAGTAAGTTATTCAATATTTATTGAAACCACTATGAGTGAGATGCTCTTCCAGGCTGTAGTGATAGGGAGACAGTCAAGAGAGACAAGCAAGCAATCCCAGCTCTCAGGGACCTTATGTTCTGTACTGAGGTCTGCAGATGGGCCCAAATTAAAAACAAAGCAGAACTGGGGCGCCTGGGTGGCTCAGTCGGTTGAGTGTCCGACTTCAGCTCAGGTCATGATCTCATTGCTCGTGAGTTCGAACCCCGCATTAGGCTCTGTGCTGACAGCTTAGAGCCTGGAGCCTGCTTCGAATTCTGTGTCTCCTCCTCTCTCTCTGCCCCTCCTCCATTCACTCTCTCTCTCTCAAAAATAAATAAACAGTAAAAACAAAAACAAAAACAAAGCAGAACAAAACCCATGTTAGTAACAGAAGGGAGAAGGAAGGCATGTGTGTTACATTCCTACTACGTGCCATGTTCTCTACCGGGTCGTTCTCCCAGTGAGTGCTGAACAGGCATCCCTGTGACTTCAAAGCCTGTATTCTGTAAAGGAGAGCATGATAGATAAAAATTCAGCTGAAAAACTGAAAGCTATATGTTTCTCTTTGCCCAGCTGTGCAAATCTCCAGATTTGCTGCTGACTCCCAAGCCAGCTGCCTCCTAAACATTACTTCCTGTTGTTTTGAACAAAAATATAAAGTAAACAACCCCAAGACCTTTGGTCATCAGTCACCAATGTGAAGACTTCTCTGCCCTGGATACAGTCAGCTCAACCAATGGCATCTTTGTTAGTGGAATTATGGGGGGTGGGTGTGCAGGGAGGACAGTCAAAGGGTAATTAAAGTGACTTACATTTCTCTTTTTCTCTGCCATAATCCTGAGGATTTGAATTCTCCAACAAATCAAATTCAGTTTGAGTTTTAACCCTCTTACATGAAAAGCCAGGTTTAAAAATAGCTGTTCATGCTCCAATGATTGTAAACAAACACTGAAGTATAGAGTCGACCGAAGGGCAACAGACATTACATATCCCTGCAGGAATGTGGAATTTAATATAAACGGAGTAACTTTTGTACATATGTGCTGTGTCTTCACTCTGTATTGCCAGCAGAGTTCTTTGGATGGGGGAAAGAATCATCATAAAATGTTAAGGCTGAAAAGGGCCTCAGAAATGCTGTAGACTCACTGCTTCATTTTAGAAATGGGGGAATGGAGACTGAGCGAAGGCTGTGGCTGCATCTCTAGTTAGTGGCAGAGATGAGAGGAAAATCTAGTTCTCCAGGATCTCCAGTGGTATTAAAGAGAGATGGAAAAACACATTGATGCGCACGGGAGCTTTTTTCCTGATTAATTGAGATGCCACATAGGATAGTTCGGGGCAATGGGTGTGGGATCGAGGGACCTGAACTTAAATCTCAGTTCTGCCATTTACCATATGGTGAGTTTGAACAAATTGATTAACTTCTCTAAGCTTTAATTTACTTTTCTGGCAGGAAAAAAAAAAAGCATGATATCTTGTGTATTGAGTTGTTGGAATGGCTAAATGGGATGTATAAGTAAATCTTTTAGCTCATATTTGATGTTAAGTAAACGTCTACTTCCTTCCCATCCTACTCTTTCTTTTCCCTTCGTCTAGGATGTTTTACACACCTTTTCATATGTCTTTGCGTCATTAAGTAGATCCATTGCTACTTTCTGAGAACAGTAATGTCTCCTTCTACAATGTGGACCAGGAGTGATCTTAAATCATAACTGTAGTTGCTCCCATTTGTTGGATATCTACTGTATTCCAGGCTCTTTACACATTATTTCTGACCTTCATAACATCATTGAAAATGAGTCATTATATTTTCCACCTTATGGATGAATAAAATGATGTTCGGAGAGGATAACCAAGAAACTCAAGATCTCGTAGCTTGAAGTCAGGTCCTCTGAGCCCCTACTCATCTCTGTACTGATGCAGTCGCACTAAGGCTGTGATTACAAACTTGTTTATTTCTTTAATGTTCACCATAAAATCCTGGGGAAAGCTTAAGAATAGGAAGAAGTATCAGTTTTGGAATCCAAGTGCAGGATTTAAACCCCACCTGTGCCACGTAAGAGCTCTATGGCATTGGGAATGTTGCTTAAGTTTCCTTTGCTCTGTATTCCTCACTTGCAGTGGATTGATAATAATTATATCAACAGGAAAGACCAAAAAAAGAAAAAAAAAAAAACAAAACAAACCCTGTAGGGATGATTGAATGAAAGATGATGTATACAGCATTCTTAGCCCAGGGTTGGAAATAACTATCACTCATTTGCACTTTCACCTTGCCCTCTGTGCACTTGGCCTATGGAGATTAGATGATTGTTCTTACAAGGACTGCATTGAAGAGAAGCACTTTAAATTCTCCCTTGCGTTACAGTCTTGATTTGACCACCACCTGCTCCTGTTATAAATACAGCTAAGTACAGCTAAGATGTTGACATTGGAGGAGCTAATTTGAGGGATTGATTCACACTTCTTTTCTCAAGGTTTTCTAGGCAATTGTCTTTTTAAAAACCCAAGCCACCTTTAAAAAATAAAATCCAGGTCACCTGCTTCATGTCCTTCAGATTCCTGGGGGGTTGATTTGACAGAGCAGTGGGGGAGATACCATGTAGACATTTGGGGAGTGGGTGGGGGTGCTGTGGAGGACATCATTTGCTTTGTTACCCAAACCTCTTCTATGAAGACCACCTTCCTCTGGTAGGTTAATCTCAGAGTTGAGGGCCATAAAGTAACCACAGAAGAGAGACTGTTTCCCCCAATGAATCATTTGAGTCCTTTGATTCATCATTTTTTTTTCTTTGTTTTCCCTGGCTGCTAGGGATATCAGAACTAAGTATTGCACATAGCTATTGTATGTTCCTTAACAAACTCTCTGGATACAGTTGTTTCTTTGCTCTCTGTCTCTCCCTCTCCCTCTCCCTCTCCCTCTCCCTCTCCCTCTCCCTCTCCATCTCTCTCTCTCTCTCTCTCTCTCTCTCTGTGTGTGTGTGTGTGTGTGTGTGTGTGTGTGTGGCCTTATTTGAATATTTTCAGCCTGAGTGCCTTTATGGTAAGCTGCCTCAAACAACTCTTTGCCAGATGTATAGAAATAAATATGGAATAGACAGACTGGGATACTTAATTTGAGGAGAGAGAGGGTAAAAATATGAAGATAGAAAACAATAACTATCATGAAAGAAGCACTGATATAATTAAAATAAAAAGTAAATAATGTCACAGACTTTTCTGTAAGTGCTCGTTAAGGGGGAGAGTATTATAATTATCATGACTACTGTTAAGCATAGTAACATATGCATATACTCTGCCCTGTTAACTTACTCTAGGTGAAACTTGTTCATAAAATATTAGCCCCTTTTCTGTTATCTAGCATCTCTGAGGGTAGGGGCAAGAAAGAGAGCTGGGATCAGGGGAGCCCTCTGAGGTCAGAGATGGGGCTTCTGATCACAGATGTGTCAGTGCCTGACACACGTAGATGCTCAGAAAATATTTGTTGAATGAATAATAATGATGTCTACCTTGTATAGTCATTATATAGCAGACATTGTCCTCATAGATTTATAACAATTAACATATTTAACCTTCACAATCATCTTGTAAGTAAAGGATGCATACTAATTAATTTATTCATTACTGCCTTTTACAGATGAAGAAACTGAGGCACAGAGAGGTTAAGTACTTGATGCTAGTATGTGGCAGTGTCCACACCCTCAGCCCAGGGTAAAATGAAGGAACAAAGGAATAAATGAATGAAGACATAAAGAATTTATTTCCCCTATGAGGCCAGGTATAAATTGATTGAGAATCTGAAGGGACCTTGATCAGCCGGAGCAACACGAGTTATAAATACTTAATATAAAACGGTCCTCAGAGGATAGCAAGGGGACCCAGTGATAGGAAGTCCTGTAGGCAGAGGTGGTCCTGAAGGTATCAGAAGAAAACAAACAAAACTGACGTGTCAAATTTCATTCAACGTCTTTCTCATCAGCCTGGGTTTTTATGGATCTGCTCTACATGCAACGATTTTTTTTAATCTTTTTTTTTTAACGTTTATTTATTTTTGAGACAGAGAGAGACAGCATGAACAGGGGAGGGGCAGAGAGAGAGGGAGACACAGAATCTGAAACAGGCTCCAGGCTCTGAGCTGTCAGCGCAGAGCCCGACGCGGGGCTCGAACTCACAGACCGTGAGATCATGACCTGAGCCGAAGTCGGATGCTTAACCGACCAAGCCACCCAGGCGCCCCATGCAACGGTTTTTACGTAGAGGTTTCTTCAGTGTAATACCTACCGGTCGGTTTTTTAACTCATTCTTTATTTTTGATTTTTTTTACATTTATTTATTTTTGAAAGACAGAGTGAGACAGAGTGCAAGTGGAGGAGGGACAGAGAGAGAAGGAGACACAGAATCTGAAGCAGGCTCCCGGCTCTGAGCAAGAGTTCAGCACAGAGCCCAATGCGGGGCTCGAACCCATGAACCTTGAGATCATGACGTGAGCCGAAGTCAGACAGTAAACCGACTGAGCCACCCAGGTGCCCCGTCAACTCCATTCTTTAATTATGTTGCCCACTGTACTATCTCTGTGACACTAGGGAATTTTGGGGGAAGCTGAAATTCATTTGAAAAGATATGAATCTTGTATAATTCATGTATTCAGGGGCCCATTAAAAAACATTAAAGTTTAAGAGCCTGGTATAAAAATGAGTGTAATTGCACCTGGTTTGAGATTCCCTTCCATTCTGCAACTCCATTTTAATTTTACTGCCACTTAACTTTGCGGTATTTAATTGGAGTGCTGAATACTGATCACTGCAGCATGTGGGTACAGTGGAACGTCCCCCTTTATAAACAGCACACGGCCTCAGTGGCATCTCTTCTGGTGTACGGGGAACAGTGTCGTTTAGAGAAGGAAGGGTAATTCAGATTCTCGCGGTCCTCATGGTGGTGTGGGGGACACTGTTTGTAGTGAACAAATGGAATTCTTTGCCATGCTGCGGGAACTCCCATCACAGTCACCTTGCCTCAGTGCCTGTGTCGTCTGTAACCCAGCAGAACATATTGCGTAGAAACATTGCCTACCCTCGGATCCCCAAACCATCTGGCAAATCTTTTGTCTGTTGCTTTTACAAATGGCAGGGTGGCTCAGGAGTAAATTGTCATGAGGGAAAGCAGCCGACAACAAACACTGCACGCTCCCAGATCGTCTGCTGCGTTAAGTGAGACAACACGTGTGTGGCTGGCGTGCAGCGGGGAGTGGCGTTTGTCGCGGCGTGCACGGTGAGGCGTCTTTGAATCTCAATAAATATTAAGCACAAAGATGAACAGTGTCTCGCTGAACCGTGCAGACCTTCCCTGTAACAATACGTGTTCAAAGTTCCGTGGCAATTTCGATTTGTAGCGAGGTGACAGGGTTAAAACCTCAGCTCTATTGACCTTTAATTTATAAGGGGTCCAGGTGCCATTTTCCCCTAGCCGTGTCTTTATGACACTACAAAGAGAGTCACGTATGAAATCAGAGGATTTCCTCAACATCAAGTCATGAAACTAAATTTCTTCGCAATGGGTTTCCTTAAAGTGAGCCTGGATTCCTTCAGGTACCTAACTGTTTTCAGGGAGGTGAGACCTTTTGCCATTTTTTCCAGGGAAGGGCACCAGGATGAGGTGCGAATAGGGTGCTCAGACAAGGTGAGCCTGGGGGCGTGTTCCTCCTCCCCCGACCTGACTCGGGCAACCTGTTCACCCTGCAGTTCCTCTCCTGGTGCCAAAGGAAGGCAACCACAGCCACCGTCAGGCAGAAGGAAAGCTTCCCTGGCGCAGTCTGTTACTAACCGATGAAAGTTAAAGTATGTACGACTTTCAGAGAGGGGCTGCCGTGGAAAATTCTATGGGGCACAAATTCTGGAGTCAGCAACAAGAAAGTCTGAATTTGGGGTTTCTTTGAGTATTAGTGTGGTCCTTGAGCAAGTCTGTCGGCACATCTCAGGCTCCTCTCACTGTGACCCAAATTGCAGAAGACGTTTCCTGTGCTGCATGGTGGTAGTGAGACGCAAGGATCTAACTCACGGGCGGTGGATCCCATCTGGTGTCCCGCAGAGCTCCGCTGTATGGGGTGGGCCACTTGTGACTTGGGGCTGCCGGTGCTTCCTACCTGCGTCCCTTTCTGCTCTGCTGACGGGAACTGCCTTGTCTGGAAATGTCTGGGGTGCTATTCTCCCTTGCTGGGTTTGGAGAGAGTGAGCAGGAGCCTACAGCTAATGATGAACTGATGTGCGTGTCCAAAACACTTCTTGCTTCAAGATGGGAGAAGTCTGTGACGTCATTCATACTTCAGACTACGCCGTGGGATCAGGCAGAGGCTGTAGCTCACATCTTTGCCTGACTTTTCCCTCTGTATGTCCTCAGAGAACTCCCCCAATTCGTTAGCACCTTAAAGATATTCATCTCACCCTTTCTAGGGAAACTGACTGAGATAGTTATAAGTCTCTGCTGCAAAGGTCATTAGTTCCTCCTTTGTTCTGCCCCTTTCTCCCAGCAGCTGTTTCTGACAACTAGATTTGTTTTGCCTGGGAAAATTACTGTGAAATAATAGAAAGTAAAAAAAAAAATTCTTTTTGTTTTCATTTATTGTATTTTTTATTATTTTATTTGTTTACTTATTTTTACTTTTTTTTTAAAGGTTTACTTATTTTTGAGAGAGAGAGAGAGAGAGAGAGAGTGCACAAGTGAGGGAGGGGCAGAGAGAGAGGGAGACACAGAATCTGAAGCAGGATCCAGGCTCTGAGCTGTCAGCACAGAACCCAACGTGGGGCTTGAAGTCACAAACTGTGAGATCATGACCTGAGCCAAAGTCAGACGCTTGACCAACTGAGCCACCCTGGTGCCCCCCAAAAATTCTTAAGTAAATAAAATGTACTTTAAAAAAGTAAAAAGGCAGGCAACAAATTCTGTCAAGTTGTTTACCCTACAAATAAGAAAAGATTTATGTCCAATAATAAAGAACTATACGAAAAAGAGAAGACCAATAAAAGAGCAGTGGAGAATATGGTCCATTGATTTGCAGAAGAGGAAACTGGAGTAGCCAATACAGACATGAAAAAAATTAATCTCATTAGGGAAAAATGAGATTTCAACCCATTCCGTAGGTAAAGTTAAAATATCTGATAATATTAGTACTGACAAACATGTGAAACAAACATAAACTCAGACTTGCTGGTGAGAATGTTTATGAGCATTGCCATTTTGGATTGCAATTTCTCAGTCTCTTGTAAGCTTGAAGATACATGTATTTTATAATTCAGCAATTATACTTTTAAGGACTCACTACTCATAAATGTCACACATATACAAGAATGTTCCTGGTGACATCATTTGTTAGAGCAAAAGCAAACACACTGACCAAACTTGGAAACAACCTTAATATTCATTGTCAGGAGAATGAATAAAGCATTTGTAGCACATTTATGGAATGAATCCCAGAGAGCTCTAAAAATAGATGAACCAGAATGACATATGTCAACATGGAAAACCCGGGAGTAAAATGTTGATCAAAGAAACAAGTTGCAGAAGAGGGTGATCAGTATGATGCCATTAATTACTTTTAACTGGAAAAAGTTGTACATATTTTATTTCCGAATATGTACAAATGTGGTAACGGTATACAAATACAGACTTGAAGATAGACACTAACCTTACAAGGTATTAACCTGGAAAGAGGAAGGCTCATCAGCTTGGAGTTGGGAGACACATGGATTTCAACTGTGTGTGCCATGTTTTTGTTCTTTATATGATAATTCTGAAGCAAATACAGGAAAATGTCCATATATACTATGTCTGGGCTATAAGACTCCAAGTGTTTTCATTATGCTTTTTCTGTCTGAAATATTGTATTAAAAAGTAGAATGCAGCTTCCTCAGTCTGTTTGAGAATTGTGGACTTCTAATAACGCACTGATCCTTTAATGTGCTTGCTCCCTTCATACCCCTAACTTCGGGCTTGGCTCCCTAAAGTCCCCCACCTGTCCATAGTCTCTTCAAATCTTAGGAGCCCTAGCCTACGCCCTGCCACTTCCAGGCAACTTTCTGGATGACCACAGACTGCTTTTATCACATCCCTTTACGAAAGCTGCATTGCGCCTACTTGACCAATGATATGACTATGATTAATTGTATGTTTGCCTGTGCGTTGTCCTCTTTCGTGCTTCCAGTGTTTAAATATTGTCTGGTGCGTTTTCTAGCCTGGAGAAGTCTGTACTTTCTCCTATGCTTCTCATAAAATGATCTCATAAATACCTCCCTACATTTATCATAAATTATGTCTAGCAGAAATTTTGCTCAAGAAATTAATTTTAGTAATTATAATTAGTTAATTCAGCATTTTTGAGTGTCATTTATGTGTGAGTCATTGCAAATATGCAAAGAAACAGAAGTAGGGTTCTTCCCGGAGACCTCACAGCATGGCTGAATTAAATTGTAGCGTATGTGTGTGTTTCTTTTTATATTCATTCAGCTGTGCAATCAACAAATAATTATTAAACATCAACTCTGAAACCAGGAGTAGAATAAAAAACAAGGTGAGCATTTCTCCCCTATCTATGATTGATGCTGCCTTGAACTAAAAATAGAGACCCAGGTTTGACAAAAGACTTCTAGGCTGTGTCGAGTACAAGAGGCCATTTGGGATTTTAGCTTGTAAACGGAATTGATGTGCTTTTCAGAACATGTGAATGACATGAAGCATTGCCATTTGTCATGACACTGCCCCAGGAAATCTGGGAACTGTGGTTGTCGTAATCCTATCGATTAGCTGGATCCGATTTCCTCTCCTGTTTACTTACTGGTGA
Source organism: Acinonyx jubatus (assembly GCF_027475565.1). NCBI lineage: Eukaryota > Metazoa > Chordata > Mammalia > Carnivora > Felidae > Acinonyx > Acinonyx jubatus. Next base: position 11,884,754 of record NC_069394.1, read on the forward strand.
GCATTTGATTTCAGTGACTCTGTCATTTAGTAACACCATGGAATAATCAGTATTGATAAACTTTTCCTTAATGACATTTGTTTCTTTCTAGTTATGGCCCCTGAAACTACAGCATGAATGAATTCTAGCCTTTTTTATAGCCTCCATACATCTACAACTGACCCTTCAAAGAAGCATGACAACGACTGGACAAATTTTACTATCTCTATGTGACCAGAGAGGAAAGTGAGTGAGGAGAGTGTTGATGACTTGGGCAAGGCCACACAGAGTTACGGAAGGGCGAAGCGGGAGCTTCTGACTCTTAGACAAGGACTCTTTGCTCCCGATGGTGTTAATCTCTACTTATCAGAAATCCCAGAAAACATGGGGTCTACAGCAAGAATTTTCAACCTCAGCGCTTTGGACATTTTGGCCCAAGTAGTTCTTTGTTGCAGTGTGTGGGGGGTGGGTTCAGCAGAAGTCCTGTCCTTTACCCAGTAGGTGCCGGTACTACCCCCCCACTTCGTGACAACCAGAATGTCTCCAGACAGGGCCGGATGTCCCCTGGAGAGTGAAGTCTCCTCTCAGTTGAGAACCAGTGCCTCTGAGCATTCCTAAACAGCAGTTTAGTTTATTTGTGTTGAAATGCCCAAGCAAAGTACTGAGTGCTCACCAAACCTGAGCACGGAGGAAGATTTCACATCCCAGCCTCACTGAAGTGGATTAGGATCGTGTAACCAATCCTGAGAATAAGTGGTGTCCACTGCTTCCGGCCTGGTCACTAGCCTCCTGAGTGATTCCATTTCGGTCTCTTTCCCTTCAGCAGCAGACATATTTTAAAGACTGACGAGCCAAGAGAAGGGAGAGTCTTGGGTTCCTGGGTCTCTGGAAGGTACAGAGCACTGGCCACATACCATGGGGTTGTGGCTTGAATGAGACAGAGACCTTCATTTGTGATAAAGTCACCAAAACCTGGGGGTTGTATGTTATGGAAATTAGCATACCCTGAGTATTAGGATGACATTTGTTTTTAATTGTTTATATTTTAATGTTTCAATTTTCATTTTCATCCTAGTAATGCATATACATAATAGAGATCAAATATTAATAATTTGAGCAATTACCTTTTGCTCCATAATATTTTCTGGTGGTTGAGGAATGAACACTGCTACTCTTTTCCACAACCTCCCTTTTCCTCCTTAACATATGTTTTCTCCAGTGATCACTATGCAAATATTGTTCACTGCTAAGCCAGGTACTGCAGAATAACCTTGTCTCCTTCTTTATATGACTTTGTACTATTTCCCTAGTCCATAACTCTTTGGATCTGTGGTGTTTCCTCACGTTGCCTTGGTTTTCCTATGGTCTTACTAAGATATGTATATCTTGAGATGTGTATATTTTTTTCAGAAGGCCAGAACATCTCTGCTACAGGCCTACTATTGAGCTCAATCAGATTTTTTTTTAATTTAAATTAAAAAAAAATTTTTTTTGAAAGAGAGTGAGCAGGGGAGGGGCAGAGGGAGAGAGACAGAGAGAGAGAGAGAGAGAGAGAGAGAGAGAGAGGATCCTAAACAGGCTCTATGCTCAGCATGGAGCCCAACATTGGACTGGATCTCACAACCCCAGGATCATGACCTGAACTGAAATCAAGAATCAGATGCTCAACTGACTGAGGCACCCAGGCACCCCTCAAACAATCAGTTTCTTAAAAATTTTCTCAAGACTTCTCCCCCAGAGCCTTCTGCCTTTGCAGTAGAATTATGATTTCTTTTTAGGCTACACAGCCACCTTCCTTAGGTTTTTCTTTATTCTTCTCCCATGTGGGATCTCCTGTTTCTTTCTTCCCTTGCAGTCATGTGTAGTTTAACTAGAGTGCATCCTCAAATAACTTTCTGGAAATAGATGTATGGAGAGTAAATTTCTTGAGACCTTGCATATGTGACAATGTCTTTCCTCTTCCCTCATAGTTGACTAAGAGTTTGAATGTCTGCATTCTAGATGTTAAACAGACTATTTATCCTTCATCTACTATGTTCTGTTTTATAGTATAGCTATAGGGAAATTCAGTGGTGTTCTGACTCCTGATCTTCTGTGATTTGCCTTTTTCCACGGGATTCTCGTATTTTTCAGTTTCAGGGAGTTTTCTTGTGTTTCGAAGAATTTCCTCTGCAGTTTTCTCTTCTTTCTCTCTAGAACTCATTTGCACAGAGCGTTGAGCTTTCTCGCAGAGCCTCTATTTAAAAAAAAAAAAAATCTTTCCATTCCCTATTCTTTGTCCTTTTGTCCTGTGAATTCATTTGGTTTTATTTTACAGCTCTTCTGCCGAATTATTTATTTTGACAGTGATGTTTTTAATTTCTAAGAGTCCTTCACTATTTTCTGAGTGTTCCTTTTCAGTGGCAGGCTGTTCTTGTTTTGAGGAGCCAGTATATATTCTGTGCTTTCTCTCTAGATATTCTATTAAAGTCTCACAGGTCAGTATTTAGACTTTCATTTGACTTAAAATCATCTTAACCAGCCCTGGCTACCTCTGATGACACTGAATCCAGAGTGATCATTTGTGGTTCAGTTATAAACCTCTGGTCTTCCTGGGCATGAGAAAGGGGTTCCATAGGTCCTGCCTCTCTCTTTTCTGTCTTCTGCCAGCATCCAGCTACTCCAGCCTTCCGTCATTCCTGGTACTTCTAAATGCTGAGACTCAGGAATTCTGCAGGCCAAACCAGGTCACTTCCTGGTGGTGTTTTCATCTATAGACATTTAGGTTGTAACTTTCTCTAATCTGCTGAGTCAGATGCTAGCTCTGTACCTACTTCCACCTTTCCAGAATGGAGCCGAAATTGCTGATATGCTGTTGTTGCCTCTTTTGACCTATTTGTCTTGTTTGCTTGTCATTCCTTTGCTTTCATCCTGGCTGGGTTTTATGTAGAATATAAGTGATAAATGTCTGCGGTCTGTTCACCATTTTTCACCAGAAACCTCCCTCAGGAAAGTAACTTCTTTGATTTACTTTGTAGTGTAAAGGAGATCATAAAAAAGGATTTTTGATGGTTAGGATATGCTTTAGATTCTTTAAGTCCTCCTGAAATGCTGAGTTTTTCCCCTTAATCAGCTTTGAGGAGACAACTGGCGTGTCCAAATCATCTTGAGTAAACAAGACTTTCACACTGCGGACTCTGCAGCCTGGCCAGCTTCATGGATGTGTGGCCTGTGTAGTCATTCACTGCTCTGTTCCCAGAAGGGTCCTGCACATGGTTTAACGCTCTGCTCTCCCTGTCTTGAAATTCCTAATGTTTTTTGGAGAAGGGACCACATTTTTAATTTACCCTAGACCCTGCAAATTATGAAACTGATCCCTTCCCTGAAGTATAAATACCCTGATGTCTAAATATGCTTCGTAATGCCATACAGTCTCAGAGTTATCAGCTCAAACTTTTTATTTATTTATTTATTTATTTATTTATTTATTTATCCATTCATTCATTCATTCATTCATTCATTTTAAAGTTTATATATTTATTTTGAGAGAGAGAGAGAGCAAGCACAAGCATGGGCGGGGCAGAGAGAGAGAGAGAGAGAGAGAGAAAATCCCCAGCAGGCTCTGTGCTGTCAGTGTCAAGCTTGACACGGGGCTCGATCCCACGAACCGTGAGATCATGACCTGAGAGCAAGAGCCAGATGCTCAACCGACTGAGCCACACAGGTGCCCCTCAAGTTCCTTTTATAAATTCCCTGCCAGTAGCCAGGCAGCTGATGTTGGCTCATTACCAAGGCCGGGTACTCCTGCCTTCTCAGCAGTTCCTTTTCTCTCCGGACTTCTCCGACAGAAAGTCATTTCTTACCCTGAAATGAAATATGTATCCTTCATCTTATCTGTGCTCCTTCCATGTGTTTTAGGAATGATTTGGTAATTTATATATGTGATAAAACAGATATGCATGTATTTTTATTATAAAAGAAATACACATTATTAAAATATTGGAAGATGCTGAAAAGCAGGAAACATATCACCACCAATCTCTATTGAGAAATAATCATTAGCTTGTTGCCATGAATATTTCTTTTCTATCTTTTTCTATGCATATATGGTTATAATAAAAATCATAAGGATACTGGCTGGTTTATTTAGTGCTTGTAATGGACTAGGAACTATACTGAGTGTTTTAAATGGATTATTGTACTCAGTAGATAGATATAATTAAAGATATGGATATATATGACACGCATACATGTTAAAATTACAATTTTTGCTTTTTTTTTTGCTTTGTTCCACTTAATATTCTATCATGAGCACTTGTCCTTGCAGAAATAAGAAAATTTAAAAGAAACATAGTTACTTCGTCAACAGATGATGAATAAGGGTCATCTTACTCCTTTTGCAGAGTGCCAAGACCTGTGACCTTGGGTGAATTGCTCTCCCCCTTAAAGCGTCAGTGTCTTTCTTTGTAAAATGCACATAATGTCCATGCTGCCTGCCTTACAGGCTAGGAGGGGCAACAAAAATAGCAATAATAAATTGCTGTCACTGAGAAGACTTACGCATATTTTGTCGCTTATTATGATTGTTTTCTCAATCCAGCAAAGTGGGCAAAGTCTTGTTTTCCAAATGGGGAAACTGAGGCTTAAAGCTATGATATGGCCTGCCTCGGGCTGCACAAGAGCAGGTGGTCAGCTGGGTGCCCGTACCCTGTTCGCTGCACTGTGTTGTGTGAACCCTGTGGGAGTCCCCCTTCAGAGGGATACGGTGGATTAGCAGCGAACGTTTGCTCCTCTCATTTTGTAGGATCAACTTTCCCAAGTTTTCATCTTTCTTGTTCATGGTCTTTAGTTCTGTTGTATATGTCACCTGCTACAAGAACTCTGGAGCCCCCCCCTCCCCCATTTAAGCAGTCTCCATGAAGAAACGAACACATTAGAATCTGCCTGTAACCGTGCGGGCCTTCGAGCTCTTCAAAGGCTGAGAGGAAGGGAGAGAATAAATTTCCACTTTTGTCTGGGTTTCACTTACTCATCTCTTGCCAGAGCCACAGTTGCTTGACATCTTCAAGATCCATCATGAAATATGACTTGAGTGACTAATCTTCATAAGCCTATGATGGATGCAGAGAGGTTTACTCCTCCCCCTCCCCCTCTGCTTTTGCCTTCAGAAGTGCAGAGATTCATTTTCTCTTGAAAAACCAAATCTTCATTCAGCCCTTTCACTTTGCCAAGTTGCTATTATGGCTTTGGTGTCGGAAGTTTTCTGGTGAGAGTACTGCCCCTCCTTACTCCCAAGGCTAGACTTAGCCTTACTTGGTCAATGAAACGTGATAGGGCACATAGACCAGCCCTGAGATTCTGCTACATCCTATTCTCTCTGCCCCTAGACCGTCAAGTCCTTGGTGGAGGAATTGCCTTCAGCCTTTGTCCTGGAATGAAGAAGACAAGGATCAGACCCATAGTTCACCTGTGAAGGGCATGCAGTCTGGGTGATAAATAAACCTTTATTGTTGTAAGCCACTGAGACCTTTTGGGACTTATTTGTTCCTGTTGCATGGCTTATACACTGCTGACTGATGCAGTAGGTTGTACCTATGACTTTTCTTTTGCTCAGTTAAGCAAGAACAATCATTTGTTGTTATTACAGTTCTTAGAATACTTGGGACTGTGCACTGTGAGGTGCTCTCTTTTATAGTAATGGTGCTTAACCGTGGCTACCCATTAGAATCACTGGAGGAAAGTCTGTGTGTTTGGTGATCCATTCTGGAACAATTGAATTAGAGCCCCTGGGTGTAGGTTCCACACACTGGCATATTAAGGTGTTCTTCAGCACCTGTTGGTAAAGTGCAGCCAGGAGTGAAGACCATTGCTTTCGAGGTAGAGGCGTCTGGACCATCCAGGAATAAAAGTGGTCACTGAGAGAGACCATCTACTCAACAGAAAAGGAGTAGAACAGGAAATTTCCAGGGAAAAGGAAAAATAGAAGGCTGCCACCACCACTGAAGAAAGGAGAAGAAAATCCCTGTTCCTAAGGAGTTTTGCCATAAAAAGATAGCCTGCATTCAGCTGAGGCAGCTGGAATATAGTAAAGAAGGTGATGGATTTCAGGTAAGTGGGAAGTAGGTCCCTCAGAACTCCATCTCAATCTGAGCATTAAGGAGCCCTATGGCATCAAGAAAGATCAAAAGAAGAGATTTTCTATATGTTCAATCATTATAGTACAACTAGGATATCCTCACAGGAAATTGGTAGCACAGAGGAGAAAAGTAGGTTTTCCAGTTTCATACATCAGCCACCATTTTTTTGGGTTAAAAATTTTTGTGTTAAAAATTAATTATGTGATTTTGGATAAAAGCTCATGCTGTGCATGTTCCATATTTCTAGAAATATTGGGAAAGAGGTGAGCAAAGCATTCCAACTTAAAATTTTCTATGAATATTATTACTTTGGGAAATGAGTATAGAAATGTGCTAACATTAGTTCTACCAATTTATTGAGACCAAAGCATTGTGGCATGTATACTGACTATAAAATTCAATGTATCCTTCCTTGCAAAGAGGGTAGCCATCAAGTTGGGTAGCTGGAATGGTCCTAGAAGATCAAGCTGTATAGCCTTTTTCTATTGAATAAATTATATCCATCTATCCATCCATCCATCCATCCATCCATCATTCCAACATTTATTGAGCACTTAATATTCATTCATTCGATTCATTCAGTCAGCACTTATTGAGGGCATACCACATGCCAAGCACTATTGCCAGGCTAAAAAACGTCCCAATATGCTTATCCCAGGAGATGTTATGAAAATCAAATAAGTTAATATAGATAGAAAGGCTATATGTATGTTTTGACATGCTATTAAGACATGAAGGATTATTATTATCCAGTCTTTAATATTACTGCTTTGTAATCCAGTGTTCTGGTATTTTTCAGCCTGTTGACAGGCACAAATATTTCCCTGTACTCTACAAGCCTGCAATTAAGAAACTGGAAGCATTCATAAATACGTAAGTTGACTAATTAGTCCCTAATTAGTTAGCAGATTGGGTATTGTAATCACCCTAAGATATATTGGTTAATGTCATGGAATGGAAAGAAGAGTTTTGCCACATTATATTATGTCAAAATTTGCATAAATATTTCATTAAAATATTTAATGGGACATGCCAGTTATGAGCCATGGCCAGCCAGCCAGTCAGTGAATTTCTGAGACCTGACCAATCTATGGCAGATTGGGCATCAAATTAATAGGTGATCTTTTAATTTAGTCAGAGAAAACTAGAGCTTTTTTTTAACACCTACAATTTCAAGACTTTTACTGACCACTCAGTAAAGAAATGTAAGCATTTTTAGTTTGTCTTGCATTTGAAGAGAGTTAAAGCACAAAGAGGCCAAGAAAGTAGCCCACTATCATTCCCATGGACCGTCGGTTGGTGGAAGTTATGCTTGGCTTTAAAGTCCTTCATTTCTAGACCTCCACTTCTCCTCAACTCCTGAAAAGTCCCAAGAATTGGATAGTAGTTCTGCTGTTCTTTTCACTCTCACTGTGTTATGATAGATGTGGGTGTTCCTGCATTTATTTGCTTGTAATCCAAAGTTTCTGTGGCTACCCAAACAATATCAGAGAACGTCTCAACAGAAGTTAGTGGTTTCCACATTGGTTCTTCTTCAACTTCTTGAGAGGGACTTGGTTATGCTTCCGTCTGAACTCGCAAATGTCTTGGTTTGTCCCTCTCTGGTAGTACTTCTGATTCTGGAATGAAACATTGATACCTTGAGTAGGTTAAAGCCCAGTGATGCTTTGTTTTTTCGTTTGTATTTTTCCATGAAGCTTCAGTAATCACTGGCTCAACATCCCCCCAAAGGCAGATGTTGTCCTTGTAGATGTACTGTGACATGTTGATTGAATTGTTGTCTGAGGATCCTGGCTTCTAGGGTGGCCGCACCACTGTGTGGCTTGTCTCCTGGTCCTGGGAGCTAGCTGGTCCTTGAGTTTTCACTTCTGGAAATTTGGTTTATTCATGATGTGCACCCAGGCTGAACAAGTTAGAAGACACTAATGCAAATCCTGGGTACCCATTATTAGTTTAAAATGAAAAAGAATTTGGCATGACAGCAAGTGATCCTGAGTCTTCTGGTGAACATGTTTCTTGCTAAAACAGCAAGACAAATACATTTTGGAGTTTCCTTACTACAACTAGGGTATCTTAATGGTTCTGGGTATCAATGGATATACCCCTCTTTAAAATAGAGAGAAACCTGTTAAGGGGTGTGTGTTTAACCTTTTGATCAAAAGGCCCTTCCTTTGGACAGTACTGAAAAGTCTCAGTTATTGCTGTTGGTCCTTTGTGACTCTGTATTTACACTGGGTAGACAGTGGCAAGCAAAGTCAGGGTAGGCTAGTCCTGAATTTCTTGAATTTCTGTCATAATCTCACTCTGTATCAATCCTACTTGTCTTCAGACCCTGGCCTTCTCACTTCCAGTTTGGTTCATTAATACTGTATTTGCTATTGGTCTCTGCTTGAATTTTCTCCACTCTTCTCTTGGTTCTCTCTAGGACTATGTCTCTGACATACAACGTCAGCCAATCTTTCTGGCCTTGACCTCAGCCCCCAAATGGCCCAAATAAGTAGTGCAGCCCTTGATTCCTTCTGGTTAGGTGTGCACAGAAGAGGCAGATATTCACTGCCGTTCCTCTCCCCAACTTCCTTTCAGACCAGACTTATTATTTTATGTAAGCAGTCTGGCCTTGTATACATCCGGACCTTTGACTTTCACTACATTTCCTTACAGTGAAGAGGACATTTGATTAGATTACCAAGATCTTCTCCCTGCTGTCTTTGCCATGAGAGATGAATCCATTGAATGGAGGCCTCTAAAGATCTCTCATCTCATTTGTGACTTGTTGATTGAATTTAGCTATATATCAGAGTTGAGGGGTGGCTTACTTTTTACCTTACGCCGTTTAATAATTAGAACGGTACCTCCGGGGGTATTCCTTTGCTGGTAATAACGTGTTTTCATGCTCATTTTCTCATCCTCTCCTAACAGACCCATGAGGTGGAGGTTACAGTGGAGGCAACACCTCATTTGGGCAATTCTCTAGATTTCCTCTTACACCTGTGCTTTCATGACTTGGCTGGAAAAATCAGCAACTGACAGCGGCCACCTAGTGTCTCTAGATGAGGAGATTGAGGAAAAGCAACAGAAACATAGAAGCAAGATCATTGACAACAACAAAAGTCTTATTTACAGAAGGACGAAAGCTGAGCCTGTGGCAGGGCCCTGCATACTGCATCAGCCTCAGAGAGAAGTCTTCTTGGCCAGAGCATGTGGAGCCAGAACTTTCACCAAGGGGTCACTCAGGCGTGGCTTTGGATACAGAAACGGGATTGCCTCATAAGCCACTGGCATGTTGTTGTGTTTTCTAGGCCCCTGGAAATGCTCGCTCAGACCTGTTCCTCAAAAGAAAGATAAATTGTTATTCAGCAGCTCAAGACTGGCTTTGATGGTGACTCTGGTGGGGTGGGCCTTGGTTCCCGGGGCTGTGCACAGATACCTGCTGTACGTACCTGTCATGTACCAAGCCAGGGCCCCCACTAGCGACTGCTAGCCTCACTTCACTGTTTCTTCCTTTGCTGGTGGTATTGACGCTAGTTTGGGCCTCCAGCTCAGCTATAGCAGTCGTCATTGACTTTGGCAGATGGGTGGTCAGAGAATCCTATGGCCTCCCGAAGACAGCCAGTGCGCCACCTTTTCTAAACCCCTTCGTGGCTGGCTTCTCCTTTCCCTTTTCTCTTATTCACAGACATACTGCTTGAAAACAATTTTGTAAGCAGTCTTCTTGGTCATACCATGTCCTTGCTCAAACACCTTCAGTGGCTTTCTCTTGTGTCTGGGTGCCAGGCTGAGCATCCTGGGTATGGCATGCCAGACTTCTCACGAACCAGCAGTGAGCTCCTGTGGCACATGGCCTGAGTATCTCCTTTGGCGAATATTATTCCTTGTTATGTGCGGTGCTACGTCTGTGTGAACTCTTGCCCAGCTTTAGGCCTCTTGAGGAGTAGGTCCACATCTGCATGTTTGATGGAATCTGGTACTTTCCACAGCACTAGCCAGAGCACTTGACCCAGAGCAGGTGCTCAGCAAAAATGTGCTTCATGCAGCAAAGAATAAATGAGTTTCATGAGGAACATTTTCAGTCTGAGCAAAGTAGCAGATCTGGTGTGGAATGAATGGCTTTTGGATGACTGCTTTGTTCTAGCATATTCTTCTATTTGGAGAATATTTTCTAAACGTAGAAAATTATGAAGAATAAGAGAACAAAGTATGATGCACCCATTAGCCCAAACAGAACCATTGGTGGCATTTTTTTCATGCTTGCTTCAGATTTTTTAATGAAAGAAATAAAACATTTCAGACAAATATGACCCTTTGTCTTATATTCCATTCCTGTCCTGCTCCGTCTCTTGTCAGAAGTCGGTACTATTATGACTCTTCTGTGAATGCATTTTATCTTATTCTTTCATGCACAAACATATGCATCAACTGATATATAGCAGGAGTTAACAAACTAGAGTCCATGGGGGAAGTCCAGCCCATCTCCAGTTTCTCTAAAGACTACAAGCTAAGATAGTTTTAAAGAGCTATACATTTTACATTTTAAATACATTTTAAAGAGCTGTAAAAAAAATAGCAACAAAAAATAACAACGTGTAACATATTATATGTGACCCACAAAGTCCAAAATATTTACGGTATGTCTTTTACAGAAAAAGTTTGCCAGCCCCTGATACAGAATATTGGGTATCATATCCTATAATCATTCTTAAACTTGCCTTAATTTTCAGCCCTGTATTTCTTGAATTCTTTGCTCGTTGACATATGTATCTGCTTTAGTCCTTTTAATGACTACGTAGTGTTCCATTATGTTAATATAGCACACTTTTTAATTTATTCCCCTGCTGGATGGGCAGTTACATTGTTTCCACCTTTTTTACTATCAAAAAATGCAAGACACATTCTTGTACCTTATATACATGAGAGTCTTTCAAGGGATATAGCCCTTGGCCTATAGGGAGTGTGCATTCTTAAGAGTTGGATGGAACCAAACTGTCCTTGGCAGTAGTTGTAGATATTTCAACACTTAGCCCCATTTTGCAATAAATTCTTACTCCATGCGAGCTTCAGCTCTCTATTGTCCCAGAAAACGGAAAAGACTACCCCTGCCCTAATGGCTGTTAGTGTTCTATCACCTTCATGTAACAGACAAGACATGGGAAGCAAAAACCCTTTCAAGAGTGTAAAGGGCTAGTAAAATGAGATGGTTTCAGCTTTAAAGAGGTTACTTGCAAGAACATCAAGGAAGACTCTTGGCAGCCTCAATAGAAATGACACAGGCAGAAGGCCTCTCCAAGGGACTTTGTCAAGAGAATGCTGAATGGCATTCCACTTCAAACAGCATCTAGTGACAGGTGTTCTGCTCTGTGGCAACTTGGTCCCCCGCATACTTTCCCAGGTGTTAGAAGCGAACACTGTGGTTGGGGGCCATTTCCTTCTAGGTCCTCAACTCCAGGAACAAAGACTGACAGGACCCCCCCCCCCCTTCACCACCCCAAGTCCAGTTGCATTTGTACTGCTGAGAATTGAGCACTTACTGTGGGGCCTCACCCTGAGCCATGGGCTGGGACCGAGGCAGGGGAAAGGAGCACGCAAGAAGGATAAACAAATGATTGAGGGTCTTTGTTTGAAGTTGCTTATGGTCTAATTCCTGCCGGGCTTGAGATCCAATAGGCACTTAGTTCTGTCAGAATCTCCATGTGGTGTAAGAAATGATCTAAACATGGAATGGAATGGACCCAGAAAACTGGGACCAAGCTGTAGGAATGTTGAGTTCTTTGGACATTTTTGCTCACCCACAAAATGAAAGGATTAGACGAAACAATTTTCCCTACTAAATAAATATCTCTTTCATTTTGTACCTGCCTCTCACCCCCACCACTGCTGAAGACAGGGGGTCGGTCCGCCTCACCTAGACTAGTGCAATGGGCAGCTGTCTGGCTGGCTCCAGTCTCTCCCTGGGTCCACACTGCTGCCAGAGGGCTGTTTCTTACACCCTTTCAGAAGCCCATTATCTCCAGCTGAAGCTCAACCATGTAAGACAGAGAACGCAGCTTTGATCGTATCCTTCTTGGCTCTGTAGACTCACCTTCATCACTTCTTAAACTCTTGGGAGGTTTGTGGCACCTGAAAGGGACCATGCTTTCCTGTGCCTTCCACACTCCCGTTCTAAGGGAGTTTGGATCAGATCAGGGACTGTCTCACAGGCATGCTTACAACCTGAACACCTAGGAAAATGGTTGGCATCCAGTGGATCTACAAAACATGCTTTTTATTAATTTATTTATTTAAATTTAAGTTAGTTAGCATACAGTGGAGCAATTGTTTCGGGAGTAGAGCCAGGTGGTTCATCTGTCACATACAATGCTCAGTGCTCGTCCCAACAAGTGCCCTCCTTAATGCCTTCACCCATTTAGCCCACCACCCCCCCCCCCCCCGCCTTCCCTCCAGAAACCCTTAGTTTGTTCTCTGTAATTAAGAGTCTCTTTTGGTTTGCCTCCATCTCCGTTTTTATCTTATGTTTCCTTCCCTTCCCCTGTGTTCATCTGTTGTGTTTCTTAAATTCCACATAGGAGTGAAATCATATGATATTTGTCTTTCTCTGACTGACTGATTTTGCTTAGCATAATACACTCTAGTTCCATCCGTGTTGTTGCAAATGGCAAGATTTCATTCTTCTTGATGGCTGAGTCATATTCCATTGTATATATGTACCACATCTTTATTCATTCCTCAGGCGATGGACATTGGGGCTCTTTCCATAATTTGGTTACTGTTGATAGTGCTGCTATAAACATGGGGATGCACGTGCCCCTTTGAATCTGTATTTTTGTATCCTTTGGATAAATACCTAGTAGTGCAATTTCTGGATTGTAGGAAAGTTCTATTTTAAATTTTTTGAGGAACCTCCATACTGTTTTCTAGAGTGGCTGCACCAGTTTGCATTCCCATGAATGGTGCCAAAGTGTTCCCCTTTCTCCACATCCTCACCAACATCTGTTGCAAAACATGCTTTTTAAATGAATGAATGCATGAAGAACTGACAGTCACTGCTCATTTCCAGTTTGTTCTTTGTGGAGGAAATGTGCCAAGCTTAATCTTCCCCCATTTGCCTATTGAAGGAAGAGTCCAAAGACTCATCGTGCATGATTTCTGCAAGGGTGCGTGGAAATGCGTCGCAAAAGGAGCGGCAAGACTGAAGGCTCAATTTCCAGTTTGGGCTGCTACATCCCAGCTGTGTGACTTGGAGCAGATAACTTACTCCTTTTGACCTTGAGTCTTTCCTCTGTAAAATGGAGTTAGACCTACCTACTTCGTAAGTTCGCTTGGAAGATTAACTGATCTGATGCACAGGAACCATTTGGTACATGGCTGGCCGCTAATAGGCTCTCAAGCAGTGGTTTACGCTGCTGAGGTCCTGGTTGGGGTAAAATCTTCTGTGTCAGGTTAGGGTGTTAGGCTCTGCTCATGTTCCCAGGCCTTCTCCTCCTCCTTTATCAAACCTTGTTTCTTCCAAGCACTTGTGCCTGTGTGTGGTCACATGCACACAAACGTGCATTCCACTCTAGCCCCATTAAATGATTTAGTTTTCCGTATATGCGATGGTGTTATTTGCTCTCGCGTGGTTATTCCTCCCTTTTCCTTCCCCCTCTTTTTTTTTTTGACCTGCAGTCATACCTTGGAGAAGCCTTCCCTCACACCCCCTTCCTGTCCCTATACCAGTGCACACTGATGTCCCATGCTCAGGCTGGATTTGGTCCCTCTCCTCCCTGTGTCTCTAGATTCTTGTGCTTTTGCTTCTTGTGAACATGCATCTCATCATATTGTCGTCCTCTGTTCATTGTCCAGTCTTCCCTGGTATCGTGGCAGGTCTTTGAGTTCAGGAAAAGTGATCTTTCTCATCACTCTGTTCTCATGACCAGGCACTTGTTTGCTAAGTGAAGCTACTGTTCATGTGGCAACATCTTGGTGAGCAAAACCTTTAATTAAAAGAGATTTGAGGGAGAGGCAGAGCTGTGGATGGAGCTGGTGGGACATAGAGCTGAGGAGTTAGCAATGATGTGGAAGGAGGGTTCCAATGGGGCCTACAGGGTCAAGATGTGCACCCATGAGTGGGTACCTGCGGTGGTTTTTACCATGTGACTTGGGTTTCAGAGATAGGCAGGAGGAAGAACAAAAATAAGCATCTTCGACGTTATTCCCAACCTTTGTCAAAAATTGTCATCAGGGAGAATGGAAACATTATCAGAGATTGCACACTGGATACCAGGCTTATCCACTTCGCATGCTGAAAATGGGTATTACGGGAAGACACCTGGCCCAGAAGTCAAGAGATGTGAATGCTGGTGACTGTCCACATGATCCTGAACTGAGCACTTCTCTCCGTACCTCAGATCAGTCATCCATTAGTTTGAGGAGCAGGACTGGATGAGGACGGACAAATCTGTAGCACACATGCCTTCGCTCTCCTCCTCCTTGTCCTTGGCAGACATCTTTCGTTGACGTTGGTCCTGTTTCCTGTTTCCTGGGAATCCTCCTAGGAAGCTACTACAAACGGATCAGAGATAGCTCCTGAGATGATCCTATCCAAGATTTCTTATAGCTCTGGCTCCCTGTGAATTGCAAGAAAAATAAGGAGGTGCTTATCATGGGGAAATGGCCCTGATTCTCTTCACCTCAGCTTTGCCAGGATGATGACTTCCATGGTGGTTCAGGCCCCAGACCACAGTGACTGGGGAGAGGCACACTGCTTGTGGATGTTTTTACCACCAGCCAAGATGCCTGATCTGGCTTCCTTTGACATGCAGCACTGAGGACTAATTCAGAAATCACCTCAACAGCCCCACTAGATACTTTCAATCACTTTCACAGATAACTAACCCAATAACAGCCTGGTGAAGGAGGCGGAGTGAAGAATTTGTGTCCAGAAAAAACAGTTCTCCATTTATTCAGGAAGGTTGTTGAGGGATTACCATGTGCCCTGGGGATGCACATATGAACCAGGCAAAAGCCCGGTGGCCACAGCCTGGTGGGGAGGAGAGTTGAAATTCATTTGGCACATTGGTATGACTATGTTGGTTGCTTACAACCCATATCAGTAAGGACTAGTTAGAATTCCTACCACTCGAGCTATTAAGTCTTTTCAATTTTCCTCCTGCAGATAGGCCGGCTAAATAGCAAGAACTACCAAAGAGGTAAGGACGGTGTGTTCTGAGAGCAGGATGCTTAAATCTGAGACGATTTCCAGAGAAAATGAAGCAGAGTGGGATTACGGAGGATGGAAAGGGATTCATCAGCCTGTCAGTGAGGGGAGGACATTCTGAGAAATGACCACAGGATGTACAAGGGCTGTATGTAGGGTCTCATGGCACCTTTGGTGAACTGCATGGGGTGTATTGTGGCTATATCACATGTAGAGTGTGTGTGTGTGTGTGTGTGTGTGTGTGTGTGTGTGTGTGTGTTAGCAAGTAATTGTTATGAAGACAGGAACCATGCCTCTTTTGTGGCATAGCCCCTTTATACTATGCCTTGAATATAGATGCTACTGATTAAATCTTTGTTGATTGGATGATTGAATAAGTGATGAGATGGCAGGAGATGTAGCCAGGCAAGTTCAGGCACCAGGTCCTGAAGGGCCCCATTTGCCATTTTAAAGCACTTGTTTTATATTTTATCTTGCAGCTAACAGGGAGTATTTGCAAGTGATTGGTGGGTTAGTAAAACTAGAAGCAGTGAGCAATTAGGACATAGGTTCAAGGACTCATCAGCTTGCCACTTCTGAGATAAGACACTAGAATGCACAGCTGGCAGTGACAGAGATGTAGCTTCCAGCACCAACTACCCCGTCACGCTCCTGGCTTTTGTCTTAGCTTCCTTTGAATTCTACGGCATGTCTAGCTGGCTCGTGTCTCCATTCTCTACTTGTTTAGTTCCCCCTCGCTGAAATTCAGTCCCATTCTCAAATGAAATGGCCTACCCTTATCATCAACATGGCCAACTTCTTACCATTCCTCTTAAGTCAGCTCAGATCACCTGTCCCCTAGTAAGGCATTATGAACTGTTGCCTCCTTTCCTAACCCCAACACGGAGGATTTCCTTGAGTCCTCATGGTACCCAATACAGCTTTCTTCCCTGGCATCAGCTCAAAGCTATTGTTCATTGTTCTGGATTACTCATTTTGCAACAAGCCTTAAAAGCCATGCGCTATGTCATATCCAAATTTGTAACCAATCTCAGTATAAAGTACAGTGCTCAGTACTGAGAAATGAGTTTAAAAAAAATTTTTTTTTGTTCAGTTGTAAAGAGAGAACCAACACATCGGTGAATGGGACGTTTTCATGGGAGTCGCCTGTGAAAGGCTCTCTGGCTGCTAATGCTGGACCTGGAAAGCAGGGGGTAGCTGCAGTCTGATTTAGATAAAATTTGTGATAAACTGAGTAGATTCAGAAGCGGGCATCTCTTCCTTGTGCTTGAATCTAAATTATTAGCTTGTTTTCTGTGTGCCATCGTAAAAGGCTTCTTTTGGATCAAGAGCACCTTTTGAAAAGCAGCTACAATCCAGGAGATTTTGTGGTGTTAGAGGAATCCCAGCATGGGTTTTTATTCAGTCCAGAGGACTTTTGGCTGGATCATCCTGTGTCACTTCTGACCTGTTTCTGCATGCCATGTAGGAAGCAGTGACTCCAGAGGGCCAAGAGAGGAGGCTGTACCTTGATACTCTGTCTCTGTCCATCTCACAAATCCATTCTCCTCTGCGTTTTCCTTCTACCCCAGAGATTCAGTAGGACATTTTCCAACATTCCTAGCTTCAAAAAAGGATGGAAATATGAGACGTGAGATGTGCCCTTTCTGTTGGCATTGTGTAGACAGTACTAATTGGTCAAAGAGCAACCTTAATCAATCCTGGCAACCATAATCAATCAGAGGTTGCATGAAACTATTCACTCTGTGTTCTGTATAGCCTTAATTAGAATGGCTTCCTGGCCAAAGAATAGGTTGAATCCTGTGAAATTACTATTTTTGTAATGGTTAAAAATGGTCCAGTACTGGAGACTTTGTATCATTCATCTTAAATTTGATAACTTGACCTCATGTCCCCAAGTTCTCTGGGTAGATATGCAGAACAGATCTCTTATGACGATTCTTTGATATATGTGAATGTAGGACTTGTATTATAGCTTTAATAGCTAATCTGAATAACTCCCTTTCTTTATAATGTATGTAACCCCATAAGCCCATGTTTCTCAAAGCCTGGTTTTCATAAATAGGTACTGAGTTTTATTTTCAGGGAATCAGGAACATGACTGTGATATCTTTGGAAGAGTTCCAAAGAATCCTGTCATTAGAAATGTGTCCCTTCATGCTAAGGCATTGTGTCTCCAAACGAGTCCTCACTGCCAAGCAAGTATCTCTGGAGAACGGACATAAGTCAACATCAGCCAGTGACACCTAACACAAGTTTATGTTAAATAAAGTAGATCAATATTTCTTAATAGGGATGATTTTGACACTCAGGGTACATTGGCAATGTCTGGAGACAGTTTTTAATATTATAGCTTGGGGAGGGGTTACTACTGGCGGTTAGTGGGTAAAGGCCATTATACATCCTGCGATGCAGAGGACAGTCCTGTATAACAAAGAATTATCCAATCCAAAATGTCAGTAGTGTTGAGATTGAGAAACTCTGAGATGGAAAATTATCTTAGAGTGAGCACTATGGAATTTGGCATGGGACAGACAGGTGACATTTGCTGTTTGAAAGGGACAGAAACGTAAATCTGGAGGTTGGGACATTATATAAGAGATGTACGTGTGGATACCTTGGGATAGGGCCTGCCACAGGTTGAGTTCCCCCGGAAGCAAACTGTTTGGTGTAGATTAGTGGGCAGAGGTTTATTAGGTGTTCTCTTGGGTAGAGAATCATAGACTGGGTAGACGGCAGCAGAGATGTGACGCTGTGCGGTGGAGGCTCAAGGTGACCTTGTGGGGAGCTCTGAAAATGGAACGACCACTTAGAGTTGTCCTCGCTTGGGGCAACGGGTCAGGCTTTCATACCCTGGAGTTAGCTCAGCCATTGGACCCAAGCTTTCCCAAAGGGCCCATAACTTTGGGCAGGGCACTTCCCTTCTGTTGAAGCAGGCTTGAGGGAGCAGCTTGACTCCTTCATAATACGACCCAGTGACTTTCCTGTCCCTTTTACCTTGTATTTCCACAAACATTTGCAGTTGGCAAATCACATCAGTTGCTATTGTTGACACTTTTTATGTATGAGGAAACTTGAATACAGGAAATTAATTCGTTCAAGGTCACACAGAAAGTGCTCAGCAGAGTTGTTAGTGGAGCCCACATTTTTGACTACTTGTTCTTTCTAGTCTGCCATCCTTTGCCCCGAATTATTTCTCCTCCTCCTCCTCCTCCTCCTCCTCCTCCTCCTCCTCCTCCTCCTCCTTCTCCTCCTCCTCCTCCTCCTCCTCCTCCTCCTCCTCCTCCTCCTCCCCCTCCCCCTCCCCCTCCCCCTCCCCCTCCCCCTCCTCCTTCTCCTTCTTCTTTTTCTTCTTCCCACCCTCTTCACCCTCCTCACCCTCCACCTTCTTCTTTTTAAAAATGATCCTTGTTGGGACACCTGGGTGACTCAGTCGGTTAAGTGACTCTGGTTCAGGTCATGATCTCACAGTTCGTGAGTTCGAGCCCTGCGTCGGGCTCTGTGCTGACAGCTCAGAGCCTGGAGCCTGCTTCAGATTGTGTGTGTCCCCCTCTCTCTGCCTATCCCCTGCTTGTGCTGTCTCTCAAAAATAAATAAATATTAAAAGAAAATTTTTTAATGATCCTGGTACTGAGATCTACCCATGATTCCCTTGATTCGTATTTCATTCTTATTTTCTTCACACATCTCTTTTCTTTTTTAGTGGGCTAAAACTGCAAAATATTTCCTTAAAATGTTAGGAATTTAGTTAGGAGTGATTTGGTGCTTTAAAATGGGCCTCATTAGTTAGGGTAAATAAATACACTGATAAGGAGCCAGACTGAAGCAGATAACCATTCTGATGAAAACAGAGGATAGGGTAGCATACGAAATGCAAAGTCCTAATCCTCAAATGTACATGTAGAAACAGGTCAGCTGATGGAACAAGCACACCCACAGTTTTAGACTCTGTCCCGTGTTATGGCAGGTACTTCACCTTACTTCACTTGGTCTTCATAGCAGTCCCATGAGGTAGGTGTGAGTAGCTTTGTTTTTTAGAGTGTTAGGGAAATGGATTGCTTTTTAAAATTCATGTGGGTAGTAAGAGACAAATGAAGATGCGACCTCCGTCCTTCTGACTTTTAGAGGACTTACATCAAGATCCCCCCCAATGACGGAGAACGTGG
This sequence comes from Acinonyx jubatus, assembly GCF_027475565.1. Lineage (NCBI taxonomy): Eukaryota > Metazoa > Chordata > Mammalia > Carnivora > Felidae > Acinonyx > Acinonyx jubatus. The sequence goes on from NC_069394.1 coordinate 11,904,205, forward strand.
GCTCCAGCAGAAGTCCCGAGCTCACACTTGTCCAGGTAAACCTCAGAACACAGAGCGTCCCAGAGACAAATATTGCTAACACAGTACTATCACATCCAAACATTTCCTGACGATTTGTCTTATGATGAATACTCAAGTTTGGAATACAAAACCCCATTTAAAACTATTCTCCTCACTCGATTCTCATCTGAACTTCTGCAGCAGCAGAGTGTGTGTTGTAGGGGGGAAAGAGGAAAGTGGTGTGTGTGTGTATTCATGCATGCACCCTCATGTGTGTTGAGGACAATGTTGGAGGGTTGTGTGTGTGTGTGTGTGTGTTCATAAATGCACATGTGTGTGGTGAGGATGATGTTGGAGGTTGTGTGTGTTTATGTATGCACACTCATGTGTACTGAGGATGATGTTGGAGGGGTGTGTGTGTGTGTGTGTGTGTGTTCTTGCATGCACACTCGTGTGTTGAGGGTGTTGTTGGAGGGATGTGTGTGTATTCATGCATGTGTGCGTGTGTGTGTTGAGCATGATGTTGGAGGTGTCTGTGTGTGTTCATGCATGTGTATGTGTGTGTGTTGAGGGTGATGTTGGAGGGGGGATGTGATTGTGTGTGTGTGTGTGTGTGTGTGTGTGTGTGTGTATGTGTGTGTATTCTGCAGGCATGAGGTTGAGATGGGAAGACTGGGGGCAGGAGGAGAGAGATGTGTGTTCCCATGAGTGACAGGACTCTTGTTCCTGTTGTAGGAACTCCAAGACCCTGTGCCTTGCCCACCCCCACACCACCACCTGTTCCAAAAATCTTAAGGACCACTCATCTCAGGAGCTGTAACTGAGAACCTTTAAGTCTGAGGAATTTTAGTGAACTTCTAGGGCTTCTGAGAGGTAAAATGAGTAAACATGATGTCATGTTTTGATCCCCGCGACTGAGATGTAAGACTTGGGAAAGCTGGCCATAGAAATTCTGAAAAAAGGGGAACATTCCACAGGCTGGGTCTCATTTGATATGCACTCAAAAGGATGCAGGGATGGCCCCTCCCATCCCAAGAGGCCTCTCTTCACTGAAAATTGTGAACTCTCAGAGTCAACCAATTTGCTAAGACCAGTTGTATTAGTTTTCTATGCTGTGTAACAAATCATTGCAAATCTATAGGCTTAAAACAACACCCATTTATTTTCCACAGTTGGTGTGGGTCAGTGGTCCAGGCATGAGACCTCTGTGTGGCATCTCACAAGGGTGCAGTCTAGGTGTTGCCTGGGCTCCATTCACATCTGGATTTGGGGGTCGTCTTCCAAGCTTATTCACATTATTAATGGAATCCAGTCCCTTGTGGTTATAGGAGTGATATCCTCAACTCAAGCCCTCCTAATAGGCAGCTCACAGCATGGCTGTTTGTTTTCTCAAATCCAGCAGGAAATCTCTCCTGTTTGAGTTTGTTCTTCCAGAAAGACCTGATTCCTCTTTTAAAGAGCTCACCTGATACCATGGTAGGCCCACCCAAGATAATCTTCTTCTGATTGACCCATTCAGCTGATGAGAGACTCAGTTTCAGCTGCAAAATTCCATTTCCTTTACTACATCCTATTGGTTAGAAGCAAACCATAGATTCTGCCATCATTCAAAGGGGGAAATTGCATGCAAGTGTTGGTACCAGGGGATGAGGCTCTTAGAGCTCTGCCTGTCATACCTGTGGATTCCAAAACAAGGTGTATGTTCAAGTTGTGTATGAAACTTCAGGTGTGGGGGACAAATGTTAGGTCCTCCATTACAATTTTTATGTCATCCATTTTAATTTTATTTTTTGTGTGATTTATGGTAAATACAACCTATTAGGAAAGCAGTACACATGTATAATTTATAACTGCATCTTTCGAAAGGTGTGCTTTTAATTTTTTTTTCTTTTTTCTTTTTCTTTTTGGTTGGGGAGAACAATGAAAAATTGGGGAGGCTGCTGACTTGAATAGACGGTCTGATAAGCACCTTATGAAATTGTTTTTGAGTTTTGAAATGAACAGTTCAAGCCAGGTGTATCTCTATTAAAGGCGTCACAGACTGTCAGCTGTTTCTTTGCTTGTCTTTTAGTACACCTTGTAATTTTTTTCTTGTAAGTTGGACATGATATATTGGGCAACAGGCCTTTAATGTGAGGTTGTGTGGTAATGTGGCCAGGAGCTGAGCTGCGCTTCGTGTTTGTTGTAGCCATAGGGGCCGGACATTTCCAGTTCCTCTGGCGCCCTTGCCTTGTCCCCTCTGTTGCCTTTGCTCTTCCCTAAGAACTGCTCCTCTGATAGAATCTGTGTCCTGCTGCTCTTTCAGCATTATACTGGCACCTTGTTGGTGTGGTAGTAGGGTGCGGGCCAGGAGAGCGTGTAGGGTCATGATTAAATATCAGTCTTGTGGTGGGCCTGGGTCCCAGGCTATGCCTTCGCTTCCCTCTCTGTGTCACTTAGGTGGCACAGCAAGTCCAGAAGAGGCTGGGGACAGAGAAATCCCCAGGCGGGTAAAGGCTCTGGTACAGTCCTTTCCCACAGAGAGCAGGCTTGTGTTAGAGAGAAGGTTCCAAGCCTATTCCACAAGGTTTACTCTTCACTCTGCCAGAGCCACCGGGAAATCTTCCTTGACTCTTCACCCTGAGAATCTGGTGCTGTTGATAGAGATTAAAGTATATAAAATGTGGGCCCCTCCAAGACTGGTCCCTAGGAGTTTCTCACTGTGTAAATAGTCCACAGTCTGCCTCCTGCAGTTCATGAGAACTACAATTTGAATGGTCCTACCAGATGATAGTTGTAGGGGCTTCTGCTGCCTATAAGCTTGTCTGTGACTCTAGATTCACCTGTCTCTCCAGATTTGGGGGGGGGCAGTTTGTCCTGTGACATCAGTTCTCCAATGGGTCTAAGGAAGGTCAGTGATCTTTAGTTTGTTTACCTTTTTCTTGCTGTAAGGACACGAGTGCTGGAGTGGAAACCATTCACCCTATTTCTTTTCTTTTGTGCTTCTCTTACTTAATATGGAAACAAGCCTGGAATCAGACATCTAGGTTGGACTTCCAGCTCCACCATGTATTTATCTGTGACCTTGGGCAATGATGTCGTTCTCACGATTGTGGATTGTGTGAGGGTTACCTACAGGTGTGTAGGGAAACGTGTGGCCTATGACCTGTCAGAAAGTGCTTGCTCAGTCACTGCTGGAGATGACCTCAAAGTTCATCTCTTCTCGATCTCTGCCTCGTGCTTGAATCTCCTTTGCATCATTCCAATTAAATGGCTGCCTGACCTCTTCTTGGAAATATTCGATGACATGGAACTCTCTGCCTTGCACAGAACCTCTGGATAGTGCATGAGACTGTGCACAAGAACTAGTGTGCGTCCTAATGCAACATGAGGCTTTTGGACAACATTCTCAGGGCTAAGGGGGGCACATGCTGGGAGCGAGCTGCTTTCCACTGGGCAGGCCAGGGGAGGGTTCGTGGAGAATTTGAGGGAGAGATAGTCTCCCAACATTTGCTCATGAGGCTAAAAGGCATTTTGAAGGAAGTAACAGAATGACAGAAAAGGACCTAGATGGGGAACCAAAGGGAAGAAGGAGGAAGGAAGAGTACCAAGTACTGAGTGATGGCTGTCTATGGGATTATGTATGTCCCAGGTCCCAAAGGAGAAGACCCAAGGAGAGATTGCTTTGAAATCCTTTCCCAGCAGTAGCCTGAGATTAGAAGTATTTATCCTTTGTCTGGCCTCAAAATATTCTCTGTGATGCCACCACGCCCCCTGTGGCTGACACTGCTGGTGTCCTACTCAGTCCTGTGGTCTCCTTTCTTGCTAACAGAACTGTGGTTTGAGGGGAAGCTGCGACGGTCCCATTTCGTGCAATGGTTCATAGTTGGTCTTGGGGTGAGCCGGTCTGGAGAATCTTGTTCCCGTCTTCCTAGTGCCCCTCACACTTGGAGATGCCACGTGAAGTCGTCTAGCATGAGTCGGCTGGATGGTGCCCGGGCAAGCTTCTGGTCTCCTAATAAATAGTACACTGGCTCTGTCATCATCTCACCCTGCTTCTGTCTGTCCGGATGGAAGATCTGATACTCGGACCAGCAGAAACCACCTTGCAAGTGGCAGCTTCCCAAGAGCTTGTTAAGTGAGGAAAAAACACCCTCTAATTAAAGTCACTCTTCCTAAGGTGTCTTACTTGTAGGTTAGAGCATTTCTAATATCTAATAATTTCATCTTCTCGGAATTAATATTTCTTATTTCTCCCCTGGCTTCCTCCTCTACTCCCTTCAGTTTTCTTCCTGAAACTTTGCCCATTTCAGTATTTGACATGGGCCATTCTGACCTGGAGAGAGAGCAACGATCAGAGGGAGCACGCCTGACATGATTTACGTGTTGTCTTGGAGGCACGGCTCACAGCTTTGCTTCTGAGGCTCACTGGGAAGCAGGTCTTAAAACATAGCAACTTAACTGAAGACTCCAGTGTGGAGTCCATAGTTCGAGTGGTGCCTGTTTATAAGGCTTTTGAAATAATTGTGATGAGGCCTTGTAACTCAGAAATCAGAGGAGCCACCCTGAGTCTCTCATTGCAGATACGGTTACATAATGCCACTTTACAGCACCACGTGGATTCCTCAGGAACATAAGTTCTCCGGGAAGTCATTCCTGACTTGGAATCCTTGTTGTTTATTTTTTGAATTCTGCTTTTATGAAGGTGCTGCCTCTTTTCCCCTTGACCAATAGCTGTAGAAATTAACCTCTGTCTGTGATTTTCAGAAATAAAACTAAGAAGAAAAAAATAGCAGAACTCATCCAAAGCATTTCAGTTTCCTTTACTGGAGGGTTGGAAGAGCCTGGGATGTTCACATCAGCAACATAGATAGCCTCAAATGAAATGAAATGTTTAATTTGGGGATAAGTAGCAGGTGATGAGGGAAGCCTGGGATTTTGGATGTCTTGTGGGAGCAGAGAACAATGAGATATAAAGAGAGAGGAGTTAATCTTGAGGATCTCTTAGAAGTGGTGGGTAGAAGAGTGCAGAATGCTATGGGTAGCATTACATGAAATTAATTTCTTAAGATAGTTTCTTAGATTTTAAAAATTCAATTAATTTCATAAATTCTACAAGCAGTGTGGGATGTAGTTGAGAGGGGAACTTGTCAGTGAAATGGGGAGCTCTGTGGTCCTTCCATAGATAATGGCAAAGGGATGGTCAAGGTTGGGGATGTGGGGGAGTGGGCAAATCTTTAAATTCTTGTTACCACTCGCCAAGTTGCTCTGCTTACCCTTAGCTCTCTATCATTTTTCCCTCCCATGTTCTTTCTTCTTCTCTTTTCTTTGGGAGAAAAAAAAAAAAGAATCCTCGTGTTTTCTCTAGCATGGCTCAGCCTTGGTGTCCCTTTTCCCAAAGTTCAATGAATTCTGTGCCGTGAATTTACAGTAGGAAAGGGACTTTCAGATCTAGTTTTCTGATAACACCTTTATTGGATAACACCTTTATTTGATAACAACAGGTCTCTTGTTGAAAGTATGATTCAGTGTTTATTTTAGGATATTCACAGGGATTGTGCCAGCCAGAACCACAATCTGATTTTAAAACGTTTATGTCGTCTTTATTCTAGTTTTTTATCTTGGAGTTGGGAGAAGGGGTGAAGACTTTTAGGCATAATTCTATATGATAATTATTGCACAGTATGTTTTTGTTGGATGACACTTTAAATCAACATTACATAACAATATTGATGGCTCTTCGCAGTAGATTTACTTAAGTCATAAAATCATAGTTTTTGAACAGTCCTTTCTCATATCACCCAGGTAAACTATTTCTAGAGTGACTGGTGCTCATTCTCTACTTTCTGTGAGCGCATTTGACAAGTGAAATGATCAGGTTGGTGGGTTCTGAGTGGTATCCAGCTGCTCGAGGCCTATGGTGCTGCAGTGAAGAAATTGTAGTTTAAGTTTTGCACGGAGCAGATGTAGGAGACAAGTCTGCTTTTGACTTAATTTTGAGCAAATGTACAAGTACCTAGGAGACCAGGAAGCTAAATAGGCTTTTTGCCACATTCCAGAAAAAAGGGAGGGTGAAAGAAAAAGAACTCATATCACGTGTTCGAGGACAAGCATTTCAGAGGCACCGGTACGTTCTGATCTTGAAGCTACCCCAGCCGTGGGCCTTGGCAATGGTGGCCCAGTGGGCAGCCCCCGCAAAGCCTCTGATCCTGCTTCCTCTCACCCTCTTCCCTTTCCTCATACTGTGGTCAGAAGCACCAACCTTAACAGCCAGATTCTGGCTCTATCACCCATGAACTTAGCAATCTTGCACGATCTCTTTTCTCGGAGCTTTTTATTCAGCAGAAAATGAGAATAATGATTAGGTGTCTACGAGCATTAATGCAAAGATTATAGATACTATGCCTGGACTATCTGCATATCACATACAGTCTTCCTTCATTTCAAAAGTAAGCCAATTTTTGAGAACCCGTTTGTTCACCAGCCAAAACGAGTTAGCATGCAGACAAATTAAATTTTCTTAATTGCTTTTTGTGTATCAAGAAGGGACTTCTAAAAAAAATTATTTTATTTTTGAAATACTATGTCCATTAAGGACAAAACAGTTTGAAATTGAAAGCTATGTTGTAAAAAATTAGTGTAAGACCTGACTATCTAAACTGGCTTATTTTGCAAAGGTCAAAATAGCAAGATTATATTTGTTTGTTTGGAGTAGGAGGAATGGGGATCATAGATTTAAAGAATATGGAAAAGAAACAGCATCTTTAACAAGGTAACTATAACTGATGCTCTATTTCCAGTTCAGTGACTTCTGTCATTTGACTAAGGTGCTCTAATTATTTATGTTGAAAGTCATATTTTGTCTCATGGTTGGAGGTTTCGAATGTGTTTATTTGCAGTTGGTCACCAATTCTTACTTAATTTTTTCCCTTCCTTATTCTGTGCAGCTCGTTGATGAGCACCTGTATCTTACCTCTGGAGTTTATGATTCTTTTGAAAAAATTAAAACTCTACTAAATAAGATATTCACCCCTAAAACCAGATAACCTAAAAAATTGACTTGATATTATCTAGTTCAACAACCCAAGTCTTAGTGCACCTTCTGATGGTAATAAGACAATGTCCTTTGATGGTAAGTTCAGTGAGGCCTCTTGCATGTGTAGAATGGAAAGCACTTGAGACAAAAAAGCTGAGACTGATGGGTTTGTTGGCTTCCCTCAAGTAACTTCTCACTGTGTAGTCAAAGGGGATATCTGATCATTAACAGAAACGAGAGGGGTGGGGGAACCCAAGCCAGATGAAATATTCAGAGCTTCTGTGACTATGTGTGTGCGCGTGTGCACGTGATCTTGCACCTGTTGGGTAAGCAACCATCTCCCACAGCCAGATGGAGCCTCCTGTTAACAGACTTCTTTAGCCACAGAGAAGGACTGGGGTGGGTGGGGCCTTTCTTGTGTTTATTCTAGCTCCGTGTCCCCATTCTTCAATACTTTTGAAATATTAGGGTATTTTTGGCCTACAAGACACCTGCTACAATTGCGTAAAAGTAGTTGTGAGACTTTTAATGGAAGATGGATGGTGAAAGCCACATTACTTAATTCTGGAGCATAGAATTCTCACTGCTTTTGTTGTCTTCTTTAGTTTCATCAAGGCCTGCAGAGAAAAAACATACTCATGGAGACTGAACCAGTCCATCCAGCAATTCCAATCAGAAAGATAAAATGAATCACCTACCAAAGTTGTAAAAATATTCACTCACTTTTCAGATGTTTGTCTGTCTTCAGAATCAGGACCATCTTGTAGCTAAGGCCCAACCTAACTTGAATTTAAGTGAATTTATTGAAAAGAAGAAGAGGAAAAGGGGAGGGGGAGAAGAGGAAGGGGAGGAGAAGAGGAAAAAGAAGATGAATGAGAAGTAAGAGAATGTGGCTCTTTTTTGGGGACACAAGTAACTGTTGTCATTTCTCCCGGTAACTTTCTTCCCGTGATCAGTTTGTCTGTCACTTCAACTTTTATCCAACAAAAACAGGTCTCTCTTAGTCAAGCACACACCAGATAAATCATTTTTTCTCAATGTAAATGGATGGCCAGTTATTTCCATTATTCAGAGGCCTCTTCTAGTTGAACATTCTCCTCTAAATCTGTTTGCTCCTCTGTAAGAACCATAGCAACCACATTTAGAATTTGTATTCCTATTTCTTTCCCAAGTGCTGTTGGGCTGTTTAAACACCAGGAATCACGAGAAATAAAGGATACGGTTTAGAGCCTTTTTTTTTTTTTTTTTGAGAGAGAGAGAGAGAGAGAGAGAGAGACAGAACATGAGTGGGGGAGGGGCAGAGAGAGACGGAGACACAGAATCCGAAGCAGGCTCCAGGCTCTGAGCTGTCAGCACAGAGCCCGGTGTGGGGCTCAAACCCACAAACCACAAGAATCATGACCTGAGTCGAAGTTGGCCGCTTAACCAGCTGAGTCACCCAGGTGCCCATAGAGCCAAGTCTTAACTCCATGTCGAGAAGATGAAGTTTGAGCAACTAGTTGAATAGTAAGTTCCAGAGGACACAGCGTTGCAGGATCTTTTTGTCTTTTTCCAGCCCAGTTCCTGGCTGTGTGTCTTTGGGCCAGGCCCTTCCCCTTTCTGTGGCTCAGTTTGCTAATCAGTAAAATGGAGAGGCTGGAGCAGATGGGTTCCCAGGGCTCTTTGGTATTTCAGGAAGAGGCCGCCATGGGGTGTATACACAGGTTCTGGAATATAGCCTGAGAAAAGCCATGCTGGGCAGCAGATCCTTAAATACAATATTGGGAGGACTCTCCCTAAGACACTGCACATGTGTTTTATTTTAAGTGCTATTTGTTGGAAAATTACATGGTATTATAAGACAGAATTGTGGATTTTTAACATGTCTGTTATATTTTAGAGAGTTTGTCTCCTACTTCTTCCCCTTCTCTTGCAGAGTAAGATGGTGATTTGGGCTCTCAAGAAGTTTAGGAGAGATACCAGTGCTGATTTTCTCCTCTCTCCTTTTCCTCCCTCCTTCTCAGTACTGTGCAAGCATAAAGGGGCCATAAATAACGCCCCCAGCCTCCCTGGAGGAATCTGCTAAACAGAAGGCTGTATTTTACTCCTGAAGAATTTGGCTTGGGCCATCCTGTGGGGATTTAATTAGAATCAAGGCTAAAAGCCTGTTCATTCAAATAGTATTTTCTACCTTCATCCTGTCCTCAGCCTCCTCGTGGTCTCTGTTTTTATTCTTGTTTGGAGCTCCCTTCAAAGCACACTAAGGATGTAAAAACTCTTTAAGAAAATTCCTCTCCTCCCTCCTCCTAGGGAATACATTTAACTCATTTTACAGGTTTTCTCTGTCTTCAGGAAGTCTCTGAAGGCTGTAACTTGCTGTGCTGAAGGTTGGCATCTCGCTTTACCCAATCACCTACCCTGTTTCTGTGAGGCAGGAGCTGGACTTTGCAAGAAATAAATTGAATTCAAATTCGTCCACAGCAAAGCCACACACCATAGTGATGGAATCAGGGAGACCTAGGAACTGAAATGTTAAAACCCGGAGACACTTGTGCAGTCACACCTCACTTGGGGTCCCAGCTTTTCATCTATAACATAAGCAGATTGTGTTATGTGCTCTGTCAGTTTCTACCCAGTTCTAACTTTCTGCAGATTTTTTTTTGTTTTTAAGGAGGGCACTTGTTGAGATGAGCACTGGGTGTTATAGGGCTGAATTTAGTGAAACCTTTATTACACTATATGTTAACTAATCTGCAGTTTTATTTTTTTAAAAAAGATATATTAAGAAAAGCAATGCGATTTAAGATAGATTTAGTTTTGTTCTCTTTTAAGGGATCGGTCTTATTACCTATAGGATGCTGTAGGTCTCCAAAGACAGTGACTCAGAGTATTAGTTTTACTCTAATTCACCAAGAGGAGGGTGTGACCACGGAGTGTTCTGAACACCAACAGGTCGTGAAATCACCAGGTTGTGTTTGTTGGATATTTAGGGTGTCCTTACTTCACTTCTCTATTTCTGGCTTCTAATTGCTAGGACACACACGGTTCCACAAAGCCAAAATGGAAAGAGACAATCTGCTTGATGAAAGTGGCTTTATCACTCTGAATGTTCAAGTCCTCTCAGTAAAGCTCGGGCATGACAACCAAGCCCAGAACGGAGTTTCCTATTTTTTTCCTCTGAGAATCTGGCTTGAAGACAGTTGTATCTGCAAAGTAGAGTTTGTCTGTTACCCAGCCAGCCCTCATGAGGGACCCGTTGTGTGGGTCCTACTCACAGTCTGGTAGAATGAAGTGTACAAGAGGAAGGACCACATGGTCAAGTGGCCCTACCTTCTGTTTAAAAAAGACAATATAGTTCCGTGGATTTTAGACATTCCTTATGTAAATCCGCTGCTCCTTTTCCCGTAGCGAATAAGGAGTGTTAGCCAGAGGGAAAGACTAGGGTGAGGCAGACAAGAAGTGTTCTCCTTTGTGACGATGGGAAAGGGGGGGGGGTGAGAGCCCTGTCCCCCCCCCCCCCCGTCATTGGCTTGAGTCCCTGTCCACCATTTATTAATTGTGCAACGTGGAACAATGTTTTATTTTGATCACTTAACCTCCCCAGGTCTAATTTTTCCACCTCTGTGACCTACAGAAAATATTACCTGTCTTGTGGGGTTCTTGTGAGAATTAAATTGGGTCATGTGCATAAAGTGCTCAGTTAAGTAACAGACGTGTGGTGGGTTCTCAACACAGGCCTGCTGTTCTCGTCAGTTTTCAGCAAGACACATCACTGCGCAGATTCCCAATCATCTCCCCTAAAAACGAGGCACTTCAGTACTTCCTGGTGTAAAACAAGGATGAGAGAACTCACCTGCTCACAGAAGATTTTAAAAATGATAAGGTACTGATGGAACCAACAGTCCTTCTTGAGGGTATAAATGTTTGATGAGCGATAAACACTGAGACATGTCCAAACGTGTTGAAAAGATACATCACCTAACCTGTGGTCATCGTCTATATGGTGCACATTAATGTACTGGTTAGTGCCTCCGGCAATTCCTCGTGTCACACAGCCAGCGATCTCGGGCAATTTCTATACATTCTCTGCAAAAATACCTCATTTCTTATGGTATAATGTCACTTTCAATTGTGTACATGCATTTATATGTTTGTGTTCTCAACAATGTAATTAAGTTATATTGTAGAAGAACAATTTTCTAGCATCAATTTTATTTTTGCAAAACATCTATTCACAGGGCGTTCCACAGAAACTAATTGGCCAAACCTCATATCCTGTTACAGCTCGAGCAGTGTTTTTCAGACTTTTCTTACAGAGACTCACAGCGAGAAATTCATTTTGCCTTGCAGCTGGGTGCACACACACCTACAAATGTATGTAATTGAAATAAAATATTTGGTGATAGAATACTCTCTTGTAAAGCCAGGCACTATTCTCTTCTCTTCTCTTCTCTTCTCTTCTCTTCTCTTCTCTTCTCTTCTCTTCTCTTCTCTTCTCTTCTCTTCTCTTCTCTTCTCTTCTCTTCTCTTCTCTTCTCTAAAGTACTGCTGATCAAAGTCCACTACTTTGATTTCCAGACCCACTAATGGGCAGTGCTCTCAGTTTGAAAAAGGCCCAGGGATTAAGCTAGGAAATGCGTGGTGTTTGCGGCTCTCCTTTTCCCAGGTGGGCGTACTTCTTACATTACACTTCAAGTGAATTTGAAATGGAACCTTCTCTAACCTCCAGAAAACCTATGGAGGGGGCATTACCTAGGAAGGGTCATGTTGCCGGGCCTGACGAGAGGCAGCTGCAGGCTCCCAGGCTAAAAGGAGGGAGGAAGATAAGGGGACCCACAGCTCCCTCCGAGAAGGGTCCATGGGTGGTAGGGGGAGGGGCTGGAGGGGCCAAGAGCAACGTCCGGGGATGTCCCCTTCCACGAGACTCACGAGACCTCAGCAGTCTGCCATCCCTGCCATCCAGCCTCGTCCCACCAGCTCCTCTCCTGGCAACCAGCCCGCAGCCCCCTTTGCTCAAGTGTTCTGTCTCAGCTCGAGAACCCTCCTTTCTCTGTTCCTTTCCCTTCTCAGGTCAAAAGCCTGATTCATACCGATCTGTCCTATCTTCCCCTAAAACTTTCCATACCGGCCTCCCAACGCCAAACTCAACCCCCGTACCCACCCATATGCGGGGCCTCAATAGATGCTTTATCTCTACCCATGACAGCGTTTTACTTTCCCCATTGTAACATGCACTGCTCTGCATTTAATTGTTTTTCTTTTCCACTAGACTATAGACTCCTCCAAGAGTCCAGGGACCTATCTCTTTATATTATTTTATCTCTACTTCCTACTACACGCCTGCACCTTGTATCCTGTCCATAGTATTTGTTGAGGGAGTGAAGTCATGAACAGTGCTTCCTTACTTTATAAACTGCTCACTGTGAGCTGTCTGCTTCCAACTAAACTACCTCCTTCAATCATTATATAACAAAACTGTGAGGCAGAGAGGGATGGTATGATTATTTGCTGCTTACAGACTGAGAAAACGAGGTTCAGAGAGGCGAGGAGGCTTTTCTGAGGTTGCAAACCTAGCCGGTGGAGGGCAGACCTTGAGGCTTGGATTCTAACCACAGCACGGCTCACGCACACACGGCCTCCCCACCAGCCCCATTCTCATTCACGACCTTCAAAGTCTCCAACAAAAGCCTCCCTGATTTGTCCTCATTATCGAAGGTGTCTGTTAGATGTGTGAGGTGAAGTGTGGACATGGACACAAAAGCTTGGGGTTAAGACTGGGCCTCTTTTACCGATAACAGATACTATATCCTCTGAGAATCCAAGAAGACACTGAGCACTGCAGAGGGATTTCACAAGTAGAATTTCTCCTTCAAATTTGGTTAACCCTTACATCCGATTGCATAGAATTTGGAACAAGAGTTACCTGCAGACATTAAGGAGATGAAGTGTGTTTGTGTGGACACGCATCCTGCATCAGAAAAGTTCAGACACATAAAGAGATGCTTTTGTATAATTCATGTTATTTACTAGAACGATTTTACTGGCCCTCTGAACATCATTGTGCTCTCTACTATAAATATGCATTCAGACCTTTTCCAAACCACTAGTCATTTGCCCAGCGGGCCATAAAAGCAATGTATCATGTAACCATGTATTGGGATGAAATTTCAAAAGCTCTCCATTTAGGCAGCAGGCCTTAGCGGGTTTGGGGAGCTGTAACATTATCCATTTAATTATACATTTGGACACACTGGAAAAAAAACCTGTATTATTTACACAATTGCCTGTAATATTCTCTCCAAGCTGTTAGACCTGAGTCAGAAGCCATTAGAATGCTAATCAAGAGAAGAATATGAAATATATTTCCTTGGTGCAACTGCAGCAAGTTTTCTAGACACTTTTATTTCAGCCACATGTTTTTTCCCCGAGACCTTCTATCTGAAGAGGCCTCCCAAGGCCCTGGTGGGGGTACTAGACTGCTAATTTGGGAACACAACACAATCTGCCAATATTGCCTCTTTTTCTCAAAGACCATGTCTTGTACAAGACATGGGACCTTATATTTGAGGAGAGCCAAATTGTTGGAATGGGAAAGGTATGATATTCGGGGGAAAAAGTTGCTCAAGGATATGATCCTGTCTGGGATAGACATTGCATTAAATAGTCCCATTTAGATTAACTACTTGAGAGACGCAGGGAGTGCGTCTTTCTGGATCCCAGGCATTCTAGAGTATGGTAGAGCAGAGGGCAGGTATGTGGAAGGGAGCCCAAAGTCCTGTATTCCTTTACCAATATTTTCCAGCAGCTACAAAGCTCCATGAACTCTATGGGTGTTGGCCAAATACTCAGAACCTTGTCTTACAGGAATACACATTTTAAGGGGAGGCAGAAAACAAAGCAGAAAATCATGCATGTTGATAAAGGGAAGCCCAGAGGTTTTCAAATGGAGACTTGCTGGCCTAGAATGTGTTCAGGGCCGCACAGGTAAGCTTCTTTTCTCTCTTGACTGTATCCAACCCACCCCAGCAAGTTGGAGTCTTGGATTTATGCCTCAGGCTCTCGTAAGCGGTCTCCCCTTTGCTCATCTTGGGGTCTATCACTTGGCTCTGCATGTGGCTTCAGTCTTTCTTTCACTCTCAGTATTCAGCTTTGTCTTTTTTATACTTCGTCTGAATAAGATTCTTAAGCTTACAGACACTTGGTGCTGCCAGACACATGGTCTGATATCGATGAGAGCAGAGGACTCGGACAGCCTCCACATGTAGTATCTGATTTCTCTCCTCTAAACAATGATAACTTAGAATGACATCCAGCGGCCATGCATTTGCATAATAGATGATCCCTTTGGTTATTACTTTGTTGTCACTGCTTACTGCTTGATAACGTTTCAGAATACAACTGGCATTTCCCATATTCTCTTGACGCAAAACAGTTCCGCTGATGTGTACCGTTTAGATGGGTTTCTTCATCAAAGCATAGTGTCCTTGTGTGGACATCTTTGGAATAGGAAAGGAGACCTGGACCAGAGATGATGATGTCAGAAACTTCTTCCCCCTTCCGCTACCACTTGCATTGCCGTGGTGCTGACAGATACAGCAATTGCGCTTTCAGCAAAATAAATGCACTGAATTTACAAGAATGGCAAATTGGCAAATGTTGACTCCTGATGGGTTTCAGAGAGGAAATAGGATTTCTGGGGAACATACTAAACATTTTATTCAGCTTAACATTAATGAAGAGAGATTTGTCATTTCACATTACACGTGGCCCTTGAGGAAATCTGAATAGATCATGGATCTTCCTGGAAACTTCTTTGAACTTGAGTAGTTTCTTGCCAACGTTGAGCTTTACTTTTGTAGGTACTGTAGGGCTTTGAAAATCAATCGGTGAACCATTAAGTGGATCTTACCATTCTGTAACCAACATGATACAATGGAAATAATCTAAGAAATCTTCCAAGACTCTGTTTTCTCCTCTATATCCGAAGAAAAGTAATAACTGCCTTGCAAGGTGGAATGAAATGAGATGACCTCTGTGAAGCACTGAGTCGGGTTCTTGTATGTAGAAAGCATTAAATGTGTGGCCCTGTTAGAAATATGCTTGGCTCATCTAGTGGAGTGCTAGGCCCACAACATTCCATTGCCCACTACAGAAGGTGATTCTGCTGTCTAACGTACTTATTTTCTCCTAACTCTGCTCCAGACAAGACAAGGAAGGAAGGATGGGAGGAAGGAAGCCGGGAAGGAAAGAAGAAAGGGGAGGAAAGAATTAGATGACAAAAAGAACAGAGAGGGTATTTGAAAGTGTGTAAAAGGTCACGTTTCTTTGCACAGGAATCTATTCTGCCTGTCTCTGGGGCTCCCGGGCCAGGCTGGCCTGCCATGGGGATCCTAACTCTGGTGTTTATTTATGCGATCCTCACTTCAACTGGCAGCCGCTCCAGTCCAGAAATTTTATGGCAGGAAGTATAAAGTGCTGTTGGATCCGGGTGCTTTAGAGCCCTGGGTAGAATTGTTCCTTCTTAAAAAAAGAAAAAAGTAAGAGGGTGACAATCAGCTAAGGACTATTAAGCTTCATGGCCTTGCTCTTATCACATTGCATCTACTCTTACCAGTTCTTAATCACTACAATGTAATAACATCTTTAAAATTTATTGAGACAATTAGAAGCAAACAGTTCTTTTGACCCCCAGCACTTTGAAAGTCACGTGATGCTACAAGAGAAAGCGGAGCCATGAGAGTAGCAAGGTGTTTGCACATGAATGTTCATTTTAGATTCCAACGTGCCATGGGGAAAGGGGAACTGGGTTGCAGGGCCGAGCCGCTAGGATTCTGGTCTCAGCTTTTCCTTTTGTTCTTCTTAAAAAAATTTTTTTAAACACTTATTTATTTTTGAGAGACAGTGAGAGACAGAAAATGAGTAGGGGAGGAGCAGAGAGAGAGAGGAGGAGACACAGAACCTGAAGCAGGCTGCAGGCTCTGAGCTGCCAGCACAGAGCCCGACACGGAGCTCGAACGCAAGAATCACTAGATCATGACCTGAGCGGTAGTCGGACGCTTAACCGACCGAGCCACCCAGGCTCCCCTCAGCTTTTCCTTCAGATTATGCTGTGATCTTAGGGCTACATTTCAGCTTTCCTGAGCCCTGATATGCTCATATGTAAAATGGGAACGGATCGGAGTTCCCTTCTATCTCAAAATCTTTTTTGGGGGAAAGAAAAGAAAGAACCTCTTTTGGGTTTTTGAAAACACATGCTTTGCTTGAGGTCACTGCCTACACTGTTGACCTCATACTTTACAGGCCACTGCTGTGTCCGCAGCCTCAGCTAGATGGGCAGTGGCCTGTGTGACTTCTTTCCTATATTATATTCAAGTCACAGCCAATTGGACAACAAGGGTGAGTACCTGACTGAAAAGTGGTCCATAGATTGGGAGGCCGGTGACCTAGATCCTGCATGATGTGGTGCTAGCTGGAAGTCCAGGATTAGGCAAATGATAGCAGGACTGACTCACTTGGAAGCTGAACCCAAAGACTGTGAGGTCAATTCAGGATTGTATAGACAGTGTGATTCCCAGATAAGCTGTAGTCATGGCAGAGCTGGCTGGTAGTGAGGATCTAACAGAACAGGTAGGTAGAAGCCAGGAGAGATGCTATGACTGGGCTTTTATGTGAACTTTGGGACACATACATGTTTGCATACACACACACACACACACACACACACACACACGCGCGCGCACACACACAGAATTATTTTAGGACCCAATTCTAGTCTGCTTAGTGCTCACAGTTTAGGAGTAAAGGCTCTGAAGTTGTGCTACCTGAATTGAAATTCTAGCTGTGTAACGTTGGGTAAGTTATTTAACCTCTCTGGGCCTTGCTTTTCCCATAGGTAAAGTGGAACTGGAAAGGAAAGTAGCCCCATTCCTGTAGGATTGTGGATAAAGTGCTTAGCGTAATTCGTGGAACATAATAATAGCTTGATCTCAGAGCTATTATTATTGTTTTATTCATTACATATGTATTTACCCCAACAATAAATCCCTTTTCTTGAGGTAACACACCTAGCAACATCTTAACTAAAATCATCTCCCATTCTTCCAGTGTGGGATGCTTTCTTTCCTCCATGAGGCCTTCGTTGATTGCCATAGTCCCATTTTCATGTCTGCTGAATTTTGTCTGCATACAGACAGGACTTTGTAGAACAGTATCTGAGACAGCCATTCCGTCTACCATAACATGTCCTGTTAGAATTGTGGTGTTTATGATATGTCAGGTCGAGATCTTCTCTTTCCCAACAAAGAAGAAGCCCCTTGAGGGTAAGGACTATGCTTTGCATTTACTTAGTTTCCAATGTCTAACATGTTGGAACTACCAATGGAACATAATAAATTTGCATTGTTGGATAAACTTGGCCACTCTTTGGATATTCTTTGGCTGGCTCATCCAACGACTTTACAATATTTATTTGACAGTACGAGACTTAAAAGCAAACAGATTTTAAGAAGTCAAATGCATCTGGGTTCTCCTGTTACATGTACAGCTAAAACCCTGCTTGATATTGGGCAAATCACATCTTCTTTCTGAACCTTGATTCCCACATCTGCTGAGTGAAGTTGACCGGTATTTTGAGCTCTAATTTTCCTGCCAAATTGGTCTAGCGTCCATTACAGATAATGACTGATTTCCTGGAATTCATTCTTTTGCAAAACTTAAGAAGGGTGATTTGTACTTGGAGCTTTCATGTTGCCCAGGGGCAGTATAGCATGGTGGTTAAAATGAAGGCTTTAGACTCACAGACCTGGGTTTGAATTCCAGCTCTGCCTATCTACCAGCTGGTCTTCAGCAGGTCACTGAATCTCTTTGATCCTCAGGAATAAAACCTGAAGATGAGAGATGATGGTGTATATTAAGTTTCAAATTCAGATTCAGATTCAGAATTTGGGGGGTGCCTGGGTGGCTCAGTTGGTTGAGCTTCTGACTTCAGCTCAGGTCATGATCTCTTGGTTCATGAGTTCGAGCCCCACATCAGCCTTGCTGCTGACAGCGCAGAGCCCGCTTTGGATCCTCTGTCTCCCTCTCTTTGCCCCTCCCCCTGTGCTTTCTCTCAAAAATAAATAAACATTAAAAAAAAAGAATTCAGAGTTTGGTGGTCAAGGTCAGGGCTTGGACAATAACCTAGATTTACCTTTCAAACATGATGCTCATCCATATCTCAGTGGACACTGTATATTAGGAAAGATTTTTCTTTTTACCTGGTTGCATTGGTGAAGGGTAGATGTAACTACTCCTTAGAAAACACTTTGTTGAGTGTGTGGAATAGAGGATGCTGGGGGCAGAGCAATCTGGGGGGGGGGGTCTAGGCAGACAGATGGGAAAACATCACCAACAGCCTGAGTGTTTGCATTCAGCCTATACTGAATGTCATGCTTCCATTGTGTTCATCATCAAAAGCCTTGGAGATGACACTCACCGGGTTTTTCCTCTTTTTGGAGGCCAGCTTGTGTAAACAAATGGGCTATAGACCAACTCAGTGACCTTGAGCAGATGTTCTCATCTCTGTAAGCTTCTATTTCCTCATATGTGGAATGAAGATGGTAATAATTACCTGCCTTATAGGAGCTTAAGTAATATAATGCATGTGGCTCATAGTAAGTAGTCAAAATATATGCTTTTTTTATTGTCATTACCCATGTAAGATCATAGTTATGAGTGAAGAGGGATGATTAACCTACAGTAGAGGCATAAGTAGGAAGAGGGTAGGCAGGTTGGGGCCCAAATGCCTGTGAAGAGGTGTCCGCGCAGAGGTCACAGTGTGTGCACAGTTTGGAGGGATGGGTTAGCATAGTGTGTTGAGGGATCTCTATTTTATACTCTAGAGCTCAGGATGTGTGCTGAGGGCATAAGAGAAGAAGAGACAGAGAATGGGGGCCAGGATCAGCCTTTGGTTGCCAACATTTAAAAAGAATGTTTATTTATTTTGAGAGGGAGAGAGAGAGAAAGAGAGCATGCATGAATGAGCACGAGAGGTACAGAGAGAAGGATAGAGAGAGAATCCCAAGCAGGCTCTTCACGGTCAGTGCAGAGCCCGATGTGGAGCTTGAACCCACACACCATGAGATCATTACCTGAGCCAAAACCAAGAGTCACTCACTCAACCAACTGAACCACCCAGTTGCTCTGGTTGCCAAATTTTTCAAGTCACATGTGTCCCTTCTGTTTATTTTCTCGTGTAGGAAGTGTTTCCAGTATTCATGTTCTTAGGCTGCCCCTGACTTGCTGTTCAGTGTTCCATGGGTCACTTAAACTCTGAGGCACAGGCCACCCAAGGGTCACAATGTTCTGCTGCTTTATGGGGTTATTGCCCCCAGAACTACATGTTAAGCCAACTACCAAATGGTATACTAATATGTTACATTACTCATAAAGCAGATGTATGTATTTGAAATGATAGTAATGATACAAATTCCATAATAGCGAACATCTTTTGAATATTTGCTATGTGCTGTTGAAATGAACACTTTAATCTTTACAACAACTCTATGAGATAAGTCTTAACTGTTATTCCCACTTTACAGATGAGATAATTGAGCCTTGGGAGGGTTAAGAAAACTGCCTACAGTCACAAAATTCACAAATAATACAGTTGAAATTTGAATGTGGGTTAATTTGAGTGCTTGGGTTGGACATGCTAAGGAAACAACAAGATTTGGAACCTGGACATTCTGAAAAATATACAGAAAATGTCTATGAACATACAGGGAGAGGCATAATGCCATCGAGACACATCCAGCCAAACAGCCAGATATTTGTAAAATGACTGATTAGTAACTGCTAACTTGAGTAAATTCCACCTTGTATATTATTTTATTATCCTTTATCCCTTCATATCCTTCATATTGGCTTTCAAATATAACCACAGGAATAAGAATGTTATATATGGCCATTTAAGGTAGAGTCATAATTTCTGTGTTACAGAGGAGAAAATGGCACTTAAAATAGGATCTTCTCAAGGTCACATGGGTGGCCAGTGACTGACCCAGGATCTGAGCCCCGATTCCAAGCCTCTTTCCACCACAGTGTTCAGCTTCCCCCGAAAGTCGTGATCACAAAAAGCCCCATTCTCAGGGTCAAACACCTCCGTTTCTCCAATTCCCAAATTTTCGTTTGAAAGTAATACCATCTCCACTCTGCTGAAAGCTGATACCACCACTTTCCAAATGGGAGAATTAAATTCATTACTAACGCTTAAAACCCAATTCAGGTATGCTCAGCTACGAACCCAGGCGCTGAAGTGAGATACCTATAATCATCTCTTTATTGTTTGCTCATTTTATGGGGCCCTCCCCTCCCCTTCCCCTCCCTGCCTGCCATCAGGAATTCACATCGTGGAGGCTCCTTTGCGGCAGCATGGGCAAGCATCTCAATTTCCAAACATCTGGCTGGTTTCAATCAATGAGGCTCTAAACACGCCGCTCCTGGGGCTACGGTGGTAGTGGCGGGAGAGCCGGATTAGGATGCAGATCCGATCCAGTAATAAGCAATATAAGTAATAAGCCAAGAGTTCTTTTGTTCATGAAAACTTAGATTTATGCTACCAAGCCTGGGCTGGAGGGAGGAAAAAAAGGAAAACAAAGCCTTGCTCAGTCGGCTAAGGGGCTGACAAGCAAGCCTAGTAAAGTGGGGAATGTCTGCTACGTCCCCCAAACCAAAATTCTACTTAGTGACTTCAAGAGGACAGAATCAGGGCAGGAATTAGATATCCAGAGCAGGGGAAGCGTGTCTGTTCTGAGAGAGGGCATAACAGTAAGTTCTTTTATTTGAATAGTACTTTATAGTTAACAAAATGTTTTCCACACACATGGAGAGAGGGGAATGAGCAGGGAGTCTACGGCCAAACCACTGGGTTCAAATGCAGCTCTTCCCCAATTATAAGCCGAGTGAAATTGAGCAAGTCACTTCCCTGTTGGGTAATTTTCCTGGGAATGATAAATGCTGCTACTACCTTCCTGTTAGGACTTTTGTAAGGATTAAATAAGATAATGCATATAAGGCGTGTTTAGAGCATGCCTGCTACATAATAAATGCTACTTAAGTGTTTGCCATTACTGTTTTATTTGTTCTTTACACGTGGCCTGAAAAGAAAGTAGACGTTATCTCCGTTGGAAAAAACAGAAGCTCAAAGTGGTTAAGAAGTTTATTCAAGATTATCCCAGTTAATAAGATACAGAGCTAGGGCCCAAACCCGGTTTCCATGCTTTTCTTCAGTCTCTCATCCTTCCATTTATTTATTCCTTCATTCATTGTGAATGTGCCAGCCACTCTGTTAGGAACCCGGAGATGAAATTTGACACAGATGTTTCCTGAAGGACCTCAGAGGCTAATGATTACTGCAAAACACCTGATATTAAGGCATTGCTCGGGGAAACCTATAAGTGAGTTTGGGGGGAATTTTCAATTACTAGTAAGCTTTCCTAGATGTTACTAAGCCAAGCATTCTCAAACTTGTTCAAGTCTTGGAATAAATATCAGTCAGCCCTCCCGCTGCGGGTTAAGTGAGATGATAAAGCACGTCCCAATCTTACTTGAGCATTGTGTCCTTTTTTCCTTTTTAATGTTTTTATTTGTTTCTGAGACAGAGAGAGACAGAGCATGAGCAGGGGAGGGGCAGAGAGAGGGGGAGACACAGAATCCGAAGCAGGCTCCAGGCTCCGAGCTGTCAGCACAGAGCCCGACGCGGGGCTCGAACTCAGCCGCCGTGAGATCATGACCTGAGCTGAAGTCGGACGCTTAACTGACTGAGCCACCCAGGCGCCCCGCATCCTTTTTCCTGAGAATACCAATAACATCCTACAGATAGCCTGCAAGACACCGCCGTGGGAAATAACCTTGTCTTTTGGGATTTTTAAAAAATTGGCTTTACATTTTTCCTGCTAGCTGTGCCTGAGGAAGGGAAGTCGGCAGTGATTGACGTAGCGGGCCTGTAGCTGTATCCTGCCCAGTCGTGGGTAAAGGCGACTGGATGTTTGTCAGTGTTCAGGGTCTGTGAGCTGTATACTAAAACCAGCCATCTGATGAATTTTTAAAAAGTTATTAAATGCCTCTTACATGCTAAATATTGTTCTAGGCTCTGCGGAAACCAGTGAGTAAGCCAGACAAGGCCTGTCCTCTCACAGAACTTCTATTTTAGTGGAGTGACAGATAATTAAAAAAATAAACACAATAATCTAAAATAGTAATATATGCTATAAAGGCTGGAAAAGAATGCTATTACTGCTACTGCTAAAATGTTAATAGTGATAATTATAGCCAACAAGAGAGAGATAACTATAGAATAAGCAGGAGTTCATTCTTCATTCACTTATCACAAGTCTTTTGTCAGCTGTTAATAGGAGAACCTATTAACAGCTCTTAGACTAGTTTTATGTAGGCTATGCTTTGGAAAACATTGGTATTCATTTCAAGCAAACAGTCCTCAAGTATGGCTTTCAGCATGCCTGCCCGTAACATTTACAGGGCCCAGGACAAGAGTACAAATAGAGGCCCACATACCAGGTGTCTAAATATTTAAATGTTACAACCCAAGTTAATGAACTTTTAAATCTATCTTCCTACCTTGACAAATACAATGTCATAACAATCTGGAAGGCCAGGTTTGGATTTGGAACACTTAGCATCTTGGATTTTTGCTCTGGAAGGTGGTAGCCTGGGGAGAATTAGCTCCTGAGAACCACCCTGTTTCCTGTTTCATCCCCACAAACAGTAAGCAGCTTTGCACAAAAGATGTGGGCCCTGGCCACGAACAGCCGTCCCTTGAACGTCACTTGGCATGGGTCTCAGGAAGTATTGTTCCAGAAATTGCAGAGTTCTGGGGGTCCAGCAAACAAAGAAACATATAGTACAGATATAATGATTCTGTTATTTTCAAAGTCACTTCCAACTCTAACATTGCAGGCTTAGGTTTCAGTACTGGAATTGGATATCTGAAACCTGTAAAATATTGATATTGGGTACAATGTATTGATATCCATGTACAAGATGTTTTGTCTGGAAAGAAGCATGTCTTGGTGGAACTTCCAGATAATGGCATAGGAAACACAAAGAATTGCGAAATATATAGACATGTCTTGGCAGTAATAATATTAATTGATCACATAAGGTTCTCAAATCCAAACAGATGTCAAAACTTCAGAGCAGGTAAGAGTAACCAAGTTCAGAATTACAGGCAAAACATTTCCCTTCCTGGGACTTCAGTTTCCCCTGTGAAAATTGGAAGTTTTCGATTCTAAATTCCTTTCTAGCACATTCTTCTATGATTTTATGATGTGATCTGCAAGAGATTTTCTCTTGAATAGAAAGCAGGGATATTTATTAAGGGGAAGGGTCTGCACAATGAGATGTTTACCAAGAGCAATAATTATATATTATGTTCCAGTTCTTTACAGCTTATGTAAAAGGTTTTTAAATGCATTATCTCATTGAATTTTCATTCCCAGTCTGCAATGCTGGTATTTTTTTTTTTTTCTTCATTTGCCACTGAAGAAAACGATAAGTGAATTACCCACAATCTCTCAGCCTCTGAGTGGCAGAGCTAGGTCTCAAATGCATATTATGGCCTTTAATTTTAAAGTGGGTGTGCAGGTTTTAAACCACTGCATTCGGGAAAAATGGTCTTGCAGGTGTGAAATCCATTCTTTCTGAAGGAAGAGAGGGATAAAACCCAGCAAGCATAGACACGTCTCCTATGACTCATTAGTCAACTTAAAGAGAACCTTTACTGCAGACAGGAAAGCATTATTGCTGCTGCTTACCAGCCTGACACACATGATGCTCGTGCCCTCGCTGCGGCATTGTCTCGTTTTGCCCTAGACATCTAGGCTCTGGAATAATGCAGCCAGTGGGACACTTTGCCAGCACATATATTGTAAAATGCTTAGAAGCTGAGAGCGTGTCTCTGAGTTGCGCCTCTGTTTCCATCCCTTAAACAGATTGTGTGCGCAGCCTGGCCCGTTGCCCGTGGCATTCTACCTGCCGCAACGGGAAAGGCAGAGTCTAAAAGGGGAAGAAAGGGAAGCTCCATTGTACAGAACACTGTCCCGCGTGCATGCTCTGAGAGATTCACGTCAGGCAGAGAACACAAAATACTCCAACAAATTAGCGTCGATGGTGAGTGGTGAAAATGGAAGAGGGGGACATATTGCAGGAAGCACTAAATGCACAAAGCATTACAAAGGAAGCGGACCGGATTTGCACATTCACTGGGAAGGAGTCAAATGAAAGACAGTAAATCGGAACAGGAGGAGGGAAGACTGCTAAGTTAATCAAACGGAAACACACATTTTTAGGGAGAAAATCTTGTTTGTGTTCATCCACAAATGATGGCTGACAGGGACATACCTGTGTCCCCACCACACTGCTTCTTGGCAGTCAGTGCACGTGGATCTATCTTTTTCTGCTCCTTCCCTTAGTATCTGTATGACCGTAGGTCACTTAATTAAACTTTTAGGCCTTACTTTGTTTGTAAAAATGGGGATGATTAGGTTTCTTTGTGATTATCGTGTCCTGCATTAAATGCAAACTGGCTTAGGTGAGTGTTTGGAACGTAGTAGGTGTTTAACTGCATCACAGTAGCTGCCATAATCAGAATCACCATCATTAATTTATATTTCCATAATTTTTTTAAGTTCATTTATTTTGAGAGAGAAAAAGAGAGAGTGTGTGCACACATAGGGGGGAGGGGCAGAAGACGGAGAGAGAGAGAGAGAGACAGAGACAGAGAGAGAGACAGAGAGAGAGAGAGAGAGAGAGAGAGGGAGAGAACTCCAAGCAGGCTCCACACTGTCAGCACAGAGCCTGACATAGGGCTTGATCTCATGAACCATGAGATCATGACCTGAGCTGAAATCAAGAGTCAAACAGCTAACCGACTGAGCCACCCAGGTGCCCCTATATTTCCATCCTTAATAAGTAACACAGCATCTTCAGTGGATGTTGAATGCACTTGTTACATTTTTTAAGATCAGATTTAGTGGGGAAGAATTTTCATACGATACAACACACTCACTGCAAGTATAAACTTCAATTATTTAAAAATATTTTTTTAATGTTTATTTATTTTTGAGAGAGACAGACAGAGACAGAGCGTGAGCAGGGGAGGGGCAGAGAGAGAGAGGGAGAAAGAGGGAGGAAGACACAGAATCTGAAGCAGGTTTCAGTCTCTGAGCTGTCAGCACAGAGCTGGATGTGGGGCTTGAACCCACGAACCATGAGATCATATCCTGAACTGAAACCAGGTGCCCCTAAACTTCAATTACTTTTGATAAATATATACACTCCCATAATCACCACTACGATGAAAATAGAGGATTTCTTATATCCTGAAGTGTTCTCTGAATGTCCCTTGCCAGTCACTACCCCTCAACTCGCGGTTACTCATCTGATTTCTGTCACTGTAGTGTATTGTACCTTTGTTATTTCCTTTTTTTTTAAAAAAAGAAAACTTATTTCAGGTTTAATTTATACTTTTTTATCTAGCTCTTTCGTGTGTACATTTAGATAGGTGACTTTAGTGCTTTCTTCCAATACTACCGTTTAAAGCTAATGTTTTTTCCCTTGAAGCACTACTTTAGATGCATCTCAAAAATTTGATATGTTTTAATTTTCATCTAGTTTAAAATATCTTATAATTTACCTTTTTCTTTATTCTTCAATCTGTGGTTGTTGTTGTTTGTTTGTTTTGTTTTAGTAATGCACTGTTTATTTCCCAAACACATGGGAATTTTTTTTAAGTTTTATTTTAACTCCAGTTAACATACAGGGTGATATTAGTTTCAGGTGTACAATATATTAATTCAACAATTCCATACGTCACCCAGTGCTCATCAGGACAAGTGCACTATCTAGTCCCCATCACCTATTTGTTCCATTACCTCCCCCGCTCCCACCTCCCCTCTGGTAACCATCACTTTGTTTTCTATAGTTGCTAGAGTCTGTTTCCTGGTTCATGGCTTTTTTTTTCTTTTTTTCTGCCTTCGTTTGTTTTGTTTCTCTTTTTTTGATGTTTACTTATTTTAAGAGAAAGAGCCAGCACGAGTGGGGGAGGGGCAGAGAGAGAGGGAGAGAGAGAGAATCCCAAGCAGACCCCACACTCAGTGCAGAGCCTGATACAGGGTTTGATGGATTATAACCTGAGCCCGAATCAAGAGCCAGGCACGCAACTGACCGAGCCACCCAGGTGCCCCTCATTTGTTTTGTTTCTTAAATTCTACGTATGAGTGAAATCATGTGGTAGTTATCTTTCTCTGGCTGACTTATTTCACTTAGCATAATGCCCTCTAGATGAATCCATGTTGTTGCAAATGACAAGATTTCATTCTTTTTTATGGCTGAGTAATAATCCATTGTGTATATCTGCTACGTCTTCCTTATCCATTCGTCGTTTATCCATGGACACTTGGGCTGTTTCCATAGTCTGGCTATTGTTGATAATGCTGCTGTAAATATCGGAGTGCATGTATCTCCTCAGGCAAGGAAAACAAAAGCAAATATTAACTATTGGGACTTCCTCAAAATAAAAAACTTACGTACAGTGAAAGAAACAATCAACAAAACTGAAAGGCAACCTACAGAATGGGAGAAGATATTTGCAAATGACATATCTGATAAGGGGTAGTGTCCAAAAAATCTAAAGAGTTTATAGAACTCAACATCCCCCAAATGATTAATCCAAATAAAAATTGGAATTTTCAATATATCTTTTTGATAATAATTTCTGTTTTAATTCTCTTGCCATCCTGGCCTGTTTGAACTGTAGCATCCATCTTTTCAACCCAGTAGGAGTGTCATGTTCTCTCTGGGTGCTCTTTCTTATACTGCATTCCGGAAAGTACAACCGACTAAAAATTGGGAGCCCAATTGTTGGGCTCAGATATTTTGTTTCCCTCCTCATGGGGATCACATGGGGATCTCTGCTAATTGGAATAAGCTGCTTATTGCTTGTCAAATGGGAAGAATTGTCTGAGGGGTCAAGGGAGCTTAAAAAAATCTTTGGCACAATGTACATGACCCAGTCCAGTGCTTAGCACATAGTACAGCTTCCATGGATCCTTGACAGATTGAACCTGAATAAGAAAATATCATTTAGAACCTATATATGGTGTCTGACTCCCTTATCTTTGAGGTCAAGAAAACCCAGTTGTCCAAGTTCATCAGAGAGTAGTAGGATCAGGACTACAGAACAGGTGTCTTGATCTCTCTACCTTAATGGACACACTAATGAAGGAAAGCTCTTTTTCTTGGATGTCAGGAGGGGATTAGGCACTCCATCATCTACATTCATAAAGTTAAATGTGTGATCTGGAAAAGTCTTAGTAATGAGGGTTTTTAAAATTATTTTAATGTTTATTTATTTTTGAGAGAGAGAGAAAGAGTGTGAGTGGTAAAGGAACAGAGAGAGAGAGGGAGACACAGAATCTGAAGGAGGCTCCAGGCTCCAAGCTGTCAGCACAGAGCCTGTCTCAGGGCTCGAGCTCACGAATGGTGAGATCATGACCTGAACTCAAGTCAGCCACTTAACCAACCGAACCACCCAGGCACCCCTAGTTGTGAGGTTTCTGAAAGGAGCATCTGCTCCTAACTGAATGTCAGTGG
Source organism: Acinonyx jubatus (assembly GCF_027475565.1). NCBI lineage: Eukaryota > Metazoa > Chordata > Mammalia > Carnivora > Felidae > Acinonyx > Acinonyx jubatus. The sequence goes on from NC_069394.1 coordinate 11,931,848, forward strand.
TAATGCAGAGGGGAATGAATAAGCTGCCAGGTCCCAGAGACCTGAGCTTAGTTAACTTTTCATTTCAAGCCTCTGTTTGGGCCCACAGTGTTTAGGAATAAAATGTAGGTCTTAGAGTAAAGCACCCCAAGATCCACATCTCATGTACTAAGTATTCAACCACGACTTAACAGCTTCTTTTCTCTAAGCTCTGGTTGCCTTCTGCATGATAAGGAACATACTCATCTCTGAAGGTTTTGATATAAATACAGCACTTAAGAAAATTCCATATAAAATGGCAACAGCCCCACTAGTTCGCCCCCAAACAAAAGATGGGCCCAGGATTATGTTTAGATGGGTAGACAGTTTAGTACAATGTTAAAATTTAGGAGTCAGGCGGATGTGGGTTTGAATCCTCATTCTGCCACGTGCAGTGTTGTGACATGGAGAAGTTGCTTAAACTCTGAATAGAAGTCAGAATTGACTGGATTGTGCCCGGTAGTGGACATGCTGATGCATTTCCCAGATCCCTTTTTAGGACTGAAGAGCTTATTTTTCCAGCTGCTGGGAGTGGTCACGGCTGATGGCCCTCAGCTGTCAGTCCTCTCCAGGATTTGCCCTTGGCTGGAAGTCACCTCACCCAACATCACAACTTCCTCCTGGGGGCAGCTTTCATTCACTGACTAACTGGTTTGAAGGCATAAAGCTGTGGGCCCCCCCCCCCCCCCCCCGCCCCGTCTCCCATTTTGGACAACTGTAAGAGATCATTACAACTTCAGAACTTCTGGTGAGTCAGCTGCACCCTCGTGGTGGCTGGATCGTAGCCCGTCGGCTCTCACTGCCCGGTTCTGATTCTTCCCCTTGTCCCACAGGTTTATTTGGAGAGCATTCCCCAACTAGTGTCCTGCACGCCAACCTCGTTCTCAGACGCTTTCCAAGAAAGCAGACCTGTAAATGACCCCCAGATCGGAGCAGCTAAACGGAAGTATTCATCTACGTAGTTCACCAGAGGGTTTTCCTCCACATGGTCACTTGGTGATTTAGGCTGATGAGGTTCTGTCTTTGTCCCGTGGCATCTGGAATAAACGGACTCCAGTTATAAGTCTCTCTGGAGCTGGAGGAGCTTCTGTGAACTGGCCTGAAGGGACCGTGATCCTTCCACACAGACCCAGGGCAGGTTGGGAACAAATAGAGTCCACAGGCACGTCAGTGGTCAGCTTGAGATAGACTCTTCTAGGGTGACAGAGGTCATAAATCGGTAGGAGCAGAGGGCCAGGGAAGTGTTTTTCTTTTAATTTGTAAAATTTTTGTTTTTTGCCACATTGAGCCATTCTTCTAACATTTTTAGGGGTTTTGCCGTATTTTCATGTCCCCCTAAATAGTTATTATTTAAAGAAATATCCTTATATTTATAAGAGTACTGTGAAAAGAAGACCAGAATTATTCTGTGAAGGTATGACTTAAAAAAAATACATACCTAATATCAATAAAGTCAGTATGTTTGAACTAGAAGATATTCCCTGCTAGAAGAGTCTGAGCGTTAAGCACACTGTTAAAAAATGATGAGCGGGGTGTCTGGGTGGCTCAGTTGGTCAAGTGTCCGACTCTTGATTTCAGTTCGGGTCATGATCTCATGGTCCTGAGATCCAGCCCTGTGTCAGGTTGGGTGTGGAGCCTGCTTAAGATTCTCTTTCCCTCTCTCTACCCCTCCTGCATGCAAGTGCATACTCTCTCTCTCTCTCTCTCTCTCTCTCTCTCTCTCTCTCCAAAAAAAAAAAAAAAAAAAGTTGATTAGCAAATAACAGAGAGGTAAGATAGCACTAGTTCCCAACTCAGACTTTCTTAGCAACTGGGAGAACTGAGGGGGGAATGATGTTACTGCTGTTATTCAAGGTATTCTCATGTGGTCCTGGCATTCTTGTACACCCCTAACATTAGCAATCCCAAATTTTGAGCAATGCAAAACCAAGGATCTGAACCAATGTCCACACATGACATCTTTTTTTGAGAAGTATAGAGTCTTCTTTTTTCCCAGTTTTATAGCTATGTAATTGAAATATAACATTATGTAAGTTTATGATATACAGTGTGATGATCTGATACACATTTATATTACAAAATAATTGCTGCAATAAATAAAGTTAGTTAACATGTCAATCACCTCACCTAATTACCTTTGTTTTTATGTGTGTGTGGTGACAGTATTGAAGACTCTCTGACCAAAATCTGTAAAGACCAAACTCAACAGCCGAAAAAACAAATAATCCAGTGAAGAAACGGACAGAAGACATGAATAATCACTTTTCCAAAGAAGACATCCAGATGGCCAACAGACACATGAAAAGATGCTCAACATCACTCATCATCAGGAAAATACAAATCAAAACCACATTGAGATACCACCTCACATCAGTCAGAGTGACTAAAATTAACAACTCAGGAAAAAACAGATGCTGGCAAGGATGTGGAGAAACGGGAAGCCTCTTGCACTGTTGGTGGGAATGCAAACTGGTGCAGCTGCTCTGGAAAACAGTGTGGAGGTTCCTCAAAAAATTAAAAATAGAATTACCCTATGACCCAGAAATTACACTACTAGGAATTTATCCAAAGGATACAGGAGTACTGAGGCACTCCTTTGAGGCACCAAGGGGCACATGCACCCCAGTGTTTATAGCAGTGCTATCAACAATAGATAAATTATGGAAAGAGCCCAAATGTCCATCAATTGATGGGTGGATAAAGTGTGTGTGTGTTTATGTGTGTATATATATATATATATATATATATATATATATATATGTGTGTATATATATATACACACACACATGTATGTGTATATGTATATATATACATGTATGTGTATATATGTGTATATATATGTATATATATACATGTATGTGTATATACATTCTTATATATACATATATATATTCTTATTTATACATATATATACGCTTATATATATACTTATATATATACACACATACTTATACACTTATACACACACACACACACACATATATATATATACTTATTTGTATATACACATATACGCACAATGGAATACTATTTGGTGATGAAAAAGTATGAAATCTTGCCATTTACACAACATGGATGGGACTGGAGGGTATTATGCTAACCGAATAAATCAGAGCAAGATATCATACAATTTCACTCATGTGGAATTTGAGAAATTTAACAGATGATCATAGGGGAAGGGCAGAAAAAATAAGACAAAACACAGGGAGGGAGGCAAACCATAAGAGACTCTTAAATACAGAGAACAAACTGAGGGTTGATGGGGGTGGGGTAAATGGGGGATGAGCATTAAGCAGGGCACTTGTTGAGATGAGCACTGGGTGTTACATGTAAGTGATGAATCACTGGAATCTATTCCTGAAGCCAAGACTACACTGCGTGTTAGCTAAATTGAGAATAAAAGAAAAGACTCTCAGCAACTTTCAAATATATAATTAAGTATTGTTAAGTATAGCCACCACGCTATGCATTAGATCCCCAGAACTTATTCGTGTTACAGCTGAAAGTCTGTGTGCTCTGTGGCCAACGTCTCCCCATTTCCCCCATCGCCCACCCCTGGCAACCACCATTTTACTCTCTGTTCTATGAGTTCAGCTTTTTCACATTCCACATGTAAGTGAGATCATGCAGTATTTGTCTTTCTCTCTTATTTCATTTAGCATAATGCCCTCCACGTTCATCCGTGTGCAGCAAATGGCAGGAGTTCCTTCTTATGCCTGCATACTTTCCAGTGTGTGCGTGCGCGCGTGTGTGTGTGCCATGTTTTTTTATCCGTTCATTTGTTGATGGATACTTCGGTTGTTTCCCTGTTTCCATGACTTGGTTATTGTGAATAATACTGCAGCGAACACGGGAGGGCATCCAGCAATCCCACTTCTGGCCATACATCTAAAGGGAATGAAATCATGATCTTGAAGAGGTATCTGCACCTCCATGCTCAATGCGGCATTATTCACATCTATTACAGTGTGAACTTTGCCAGAAAAGTGGTGCTTCATAGGGGTGAGCAGACAGAAGCAATAGATTCTAATGAACTTGGATCTGAGGCCACAGAATCTTGTTAACATCATCAGCACCTACTTCACCCAGAGCAAACTCTTGAAGCTTGCTGGAAACTGCACAGAATGTATCTGCTCTCTGAGCACTTCCTGTTTGTTGTCTTTTTCCTATGCTGGGTCTGCTCTCATTTTGCCCCATTTCTTTATTATCTTGTTAATTTCTCCCTCCCTCATTCCAGGTCAGCATCTCAATTTGCCCTGTTGTGCTTTGCATTGGCATAGGAATCTGGGTCCCATCCTCTGCTTGGGGCTAGCACTGAGCAGCGTCTCCTTCAAATATGCATGCAGGAATGTGTCCTGAAACTCTTTGGAAAGATAAAAAAGAAACTTCCCGAAGTCAGTGGGCTTTGTACAGCTTTGTACAGTTTTGAGAGCTCATACATGTGTGTATACAAAAGAAGCTGTATCCGCAGGGAGGAATAAAAACAATCCCTTAGTGGAGAAATCTAATAAAAATTAAATGATTTTCCCTTATTCTTCCAGGCATTTAAGGAACTTGACTTTCAGAAAGACAGTGCTTTTTGGACCTGAAGTTAACACTTTCCTCCCTGGTTAATGCTGCCCTGTTCTGAACTTCTCTATTCAAAGGTTGGCATGAAGACAGCTACTGAGGTAAGTAAGGGTGAGGTGTGACCAATCACCACCAGCTTGTGGTCTATTATTAAAACTGATGTCTTGTTATAGTCCCAGGGCAAGGATTTTTATGACTAATATGAGGAGGAGGATGACACAATAAAAGGGAAGGAACAGAAAGGAGAGGGAGGAGAGAGAAGGGGAAAGGGAATGGACTTTGAATATACAGATGCTCCAGTCAGGTTGTCTCAGGGCATTTCAGTGGAGAATGTTGAAGCCTTATAGGCCTGGATGACTTGGTGTCATGAAAACTGTTCCTACTTTTCCTTCCTTAAAAAGAAAATGGCTTTATATTTCCCTGATGATGAGTGATGTTGAACATTTCTTCATGTGTTGGTTGGCCATCTGGATGTCTTCTCTGGAGAAGTGTCTATTCATGTCTTTTGCCCATTTCTTCACTGGATTATTTGTTTTTTGGGTGTTGAGTTTGGTAAGTTCTTTGTAGATTTGGGATACTAACCCTTTATCTGATATGTCATTTGCAAATATCTTCTCCCATTCTGTTGGTTGCCTTTTAGTTTTGCTGAATGTTTCCTTTGCTGTGCGGAAGATTTTGATTTTGATGAGGTCCCAGTAGTTCATTTTTGCTTTTGTTTCCCTTGCCTCCAGAGACGTGTTGAGTAAGAAATTGCTGCGGAAATCATTGCTTCCCTATATACTAACTAATTTGGATGTAAATTTTAAAAAATAAAGTTAAAAAAAAGAAGTGGCTTTATTTTGACTGTATAAGTGTTTTATTTTAAATTTTTAATGTTTACTTATTTTTGAGAGAGAGACAGAGACAGAATACGAGTTGGGGAGGGGCAGAGAAAGGGGGAGGCACAGAATCCGGAGCAGGCTCCAGGCTCCGAGCTGTCAGCACAGAGCCTGACACGGGGCTCAAACCCGCAAGCCATGAGATCATGACCTGAGCTGAAGTTGGACACTTAACTGACTGAGCCACCCGGGTGCCCCTTGACTATATGTGTTTAAAAGAAAGAGAAACAATTTTCAAAAATTCAGAAGTTGTTTTTAAAATTAAAAAGGAACAAGATAATAAGCCCTCAGAGTTGTGCTGGTGTTAGATAATAGCCGCTCAGTCTTGGGGTGCCTTGTTTACCTCTTCACATTGTTTTCACTATGCTGTAGGCACCGTGATGTTAGGGACCGTGTCTGCATAGTTTATTGGCCTATCTTCAATGGTTAGAACAGTGCCTTACACAAGACAGATGATACACTTTTTGTTGTTGTTGTTGTTGTTGGAAGAGACAATGAATATACGTGCATGTAAATTGTATTTTAGAAAAATAAGTTTATATGATACTTAAAGAATTACAACCTAATCTCTTCACTTAATAATGTATTGTATACATTTTGCCATATCAATAAGTGAACATTTACACTGGTTTTTTTTTTTTTTTTTTTTGGCACTCCAGAGTGGTCTACATTTTGCCTCCATGAACATATAATACTTTATTAAAGCAATCCTTCATTGGTATATATTAGAGTTATTTCCATTTTTCATTGTTACAAACAATATTGCACTAAATATTTTTGAAAATACTTTAGCTATTTTCTGATTATTTGCTTGGGATAAATTCCTAGAAGTAGAATTGCAGGATATAAATCATATATTTTTATGGCATTTAATTTATATTTCCAAATAGCCTTTCAGGAAGATTAGACCAATTTACTTTTTCACGAGATGCATATTAAAATGTATTTTCTCAATAGTTTTGATAAAAAAAGATAGGCATTGCCCATCTTTTAAAATACACATTTTTATGACTACTGTTAAATTACGACTTTCTTTTTAATCTGTTCCACTTTCTTCTTTCCTTTTTTCTTGCTATTTGCATTTCTGTATTTTTTTAAACTGTTCATTTATTTATTTTGAGAGACAGAGAGGAAGAAAGAATCCCAAGCAAGCTCCGTGTTGTCAGTGCAGAGCCCAACTCACAGTTCAAGCTCACGATCTGTGAGATCATGACCTGAGCTGAAATCAAGAATCAGACGCTTAAGCAACTGAGCCAACCAGGCGCTTTTCTTCTGTGGTTACCTTTGTATCCTCTTACCTTCCTAAATCCACCTCTCCTTCTTTCCTTACTGATTTTTTAAGAGCTTTCTCTATATTGAGAGCATTAATCTTTATTACAAATAGTTTCCGTACTTTCTGTTGTTTGCTTCTTAGTTCTGTTTATAACAGCGGTAATGGTGGGAGTTGATGGCTGCTGGCGTTGTTAATTTTGGTGTTGCTGCTTGGCAATGTTGTTTTCTGTTGGTGGCGGTGGAGATTTTAGTAGTAAGGATGGTATTGTGTCATTTTAACCTACAGAAGTTAAATTCTACCACTGCTATTTCCTGCTTTAGTTTCTGCCTTTGGTGCCATTCAAAGAAATTTTTTTTTTTTTTTTAAAAGACCATTGCTATCTTAAAACTATATTTAAGAAAATATTTTGTTCTAATGCTTTTATGATCATAGACACATATACACTTACATGTGTTTTAAATATATATATATTTGAGAGAGAGAGAAAGAGCATGAGTGGGGGAGAGGGGCAGAAGGAGAGAGAGAGAGAGACTGGATCTTAAGCAAGCTCCACCCTCTGCATTCAGTGTGGAGCCTGGTACAGGGCTCAACCCTATAACCCTGGGATCATGACCTGAGCCAAAATCAAGAGTCGGATGCTCAACTGACCAAGCCACCCAGGCACCCCTACTCTCACATGAATTTTAATCCTAATCTGTCTGGAATGAATTTTGTATAAAATGTGTAGTAGGTGTCAAAGGATCAGGAGATCATCACTCACTATTATCTCAAATTACAAGACAAGGCTGAATTTATTGCTCCCAATTAGGGAGATCCATTCTGCTGAGGCACGGTGGACCCAACATTACAGGCAGTGCATCTTACGGGTGCTGGGGAAGTGTGTAGTTGGGGCTGGGAGGTGGTTTTAGAGGTATAAGTACGCGGACATCTGCATAAGGGAGGTTATCTGGGGGAGACTGCTGTTGACTGACGCTCTGGTGTGTGTTTCTTTGACTGAGTCACTTCCTCATAAGCTGTCTTTCCAAAGCCAGGGACTGCCACTGATTGATTGGCTTGACCAAGTAGGTCCATTGAGGGGAGTTGTTGATAAATTCAACGGGTTTAAAAGCAGTTCTGATGGTTACCTGTTACCATGGCAACAGACAAATCAGTCCTTTCCCATGATTCTGGGAACTTTATAGTTTTCCGTGGGTATCTAATTTTTTTTTTCCTAAGTGATGGAAAAGGGGAAAGAGATTGTGTTTTAATATGTTTATTGCTTTCATTTTGTTTTGCAACGTGATTTTTTTTAAGTTTATTTATTTTGAGAGAGAGAGAGAGAGAGAAAGAGAGAAAGCAGGGGAGGGACAGAGAGAAAGGGAGGGAGAGAGAATCCCAAACAGATTCCGTGCTGTTAGCACAGAGCCCGATGTGGAGCTCGAACTCACGAACCATGAGATCATGACCTGAGCCTAAATCAAGAGTTGGATGCTTAACCGACTGAGCCACCCAGGTGCCCCTAATGTATTTATTTCTTTTTACAGTGTGAATTCATGGAGGTTAGGAGCTCGTTTCCTCTACTCTTTACTCCCAACCCTGTAGCATACAAGTATTTAATAAGTTGAACTCCGGGAACCAGCGTCTCAAGCACCTAGCTGGGCCGTGGCCATAAACAGCCAGTGATTTTGATATCTTTTGATTTTTGCTTTTTGGTACAGGGAAGACCTCCAAAAATCATCAGCAAGCACTGCTTCACATTGCCAGTGACACTCACATTTATATTTGAGAAGGCATAATTGATAAGAATCAGAAACATTAATACTGAGGCCTTCTATCAGCATAACAGCCAATATTAATTAGTACTTGTCATGGCATTCAGTACTACCCGCCCCTGCACCCGTCCCCCCTGCATCTGTCCCCCCAGACACCCATTAAGTCCTTTCTATGGCCTACTTCGGGAGATCTTCACAATAATCTTTTGAGAGACTTCTTATAGGAATAAGAAGAAATTCCTTTTCCAGATAAGGAATCAATGTTCAGAGAAGCAATCAGTGAGTTACATGGGACTGGGGCGAGGGGAGGATGGGTCTGGTATTTATTTAATAAACAATATAAAACACAGTTATTCAAGATACGTAGATGTGTTTTTCAACCTGCACTATCTCATGTTGACCTTCTATAAATGAGAAGGATTTAAATTTGGCGAACACCAGGGAACTAATGTTAACAGGCACTGTGTGCCAGGCACTGATAACATAATTTTATCTTCACATTAGCCCTGTTTGGTGGCTGTTATCACTACCCCCTTTTTGCAGAACCTGAGGCCCAGAGAAATCAAGTAGATCACCAAAGATACACAGTTGTAAGTGGACGAGCCAGGACTTTAAACACGATGATGATGTTTAGTTCCAGTGACTCAATTATGTTGTCCTGTGTCTGAAACTAAGTGGTCCATATACTCTGACATTCCATGAACTGATTTAACTACAAGCTGTCTTGCTTAGGAGAATTATAGAAATGGGTCCAAAACTCTTATTATCTTTCTTTTCAGAAATTTAACCTGTAATCTGGGTTTGGCTAATTCAAGTAAATTTTGTGACTAATCTGATATCCACTTCCGTGAAACCTGATCCCTCATAGTGTTGCTCTGATTCCTATAAAGAGGGTAATGGCTTTTCCAATTTGGTGTTGTATTATTTTCTGACTCTCTCATGGCCCTGGGGTAATTAATCACTGGATGTTAAAGCAGAAGGAGGTTGTGATGAGTCTGCAAGAGCAGCCTACGCTAAGGGGGACAGGAACAATGCCATTAACAGGGTCTTCCCAGGAGGAGAAGCAGAAAGCCTTGTGGCTCTGGGGATTTCCCACATCCTCATTTCAGTCCTCCAAGTAATCGCTGATTGATTCTTGATGACTAGAGTTTATTCCAATAAATGCCATACTTTGCCAGATGGCATATTGCAATCAAGAAAAATGACACTAAAAGGCAGTCTAATAATATCGTGGTAACCACTAATTTCAGCTAGGTTTTCACTCTGGAACACCTATACTTTGTGGGATTTCATTCACCCAAATAAGTCTAATTCTCATGAAGTCTTTTAGAATAAAGGCGATAGTTAAGTTTGGGAGGACAAATAGGTGAGATTATCATTAGTGGTAAATATAAGCTACATACCTCAAGGTGATCACAGAATGGCTTTTGTTCTCCACTGAGACTCTATCACCTAGAATGAGCACTCGTTGAATGAAAGAAGGAATGAGGGTCAGGTACTGAGAGTCCTCTCCAGAATTAGTAGGTCTCTCATCCATGTAGACCCTTGACAGTTTGATCTTTCAGACCCTCCTGAGTGAAGAGAAATAAACATAAACATATTTCTGCACTCACAGGCCTTAAAATTTAGTGAACAGAAGAAATGGTATAAAAATATGGGGGAAAATTTTGAAGAACATTCATGAAATTAGACGATCAGTCAACTAGATCTTAGCCTTTAAAGCAGGTGCATGAGAGATGAAGCTGAGGAGACGAGATGGTCAGATCATAAAGGCGTTCCTAGCCACACGCTGAATGATAGTGAATAGTACCACAATGAGCTATAGATGTCAGGGAAGCCAGGTAAGGACATTGAGCAGGGAGAATAAAAATTTGGAGAGTGCCAAATCTTTTCATCTCGCTTCGGGAAATAAGGGACGGACAAGGTTGTAGGATTCTGGCCTTGGAGGATCGGGAACCTCAGGGTCACTAACCATGTTGCAGCTGAGTCACCTTCCCTGTCTTCACATTCATAATCTCTTGCAGTTCTGTGAGGAGGTAAAGGGAGAGCACTGTTATCCCACTGGGCCAAGTAAGAGGCTGTATCTCTGGTCGGTTCATCATATAGCCAAGGTTAATTAAGTGCTGTGTTGGTTTTGTAGCCGAAGCAGACCTCTGGCCTTCTGCCATGGTGTATTGCCTTTTCCACTGTGTTTACAATGTGGGTTTTCAAAGGCCCATGCAAAGCCAAGGATTTCTATGAAAAGTTTATTCTTTTCTCTATTTCAGTCCTCCAAATGACATAGTCTTTCATCCCCAACTGCCCAGGCTGTTCTTAACAATACTTTCCCGTGTTACCAATGACAGCAACTTGTGGAGTGAGAAGTCTCCCTGTGTGATTTGATGTAATGTAAGGAGGTTCTGAAAAGATGCCACTGTCCTTAGAAGTCTTCCCAAAGTTGCCTTCCATAATTACAAAACATTTTGCCTTTACATTTTATTTGTTTGGATGATAAAAGCAATACCTACAAGAGGAGTCAGATCTCAGCTTTTGTCACCTACCATTAAGGCTGTGGATGCTTTTCTACCCATGTCAGTGGCTAAAGACTTGTAGACAATCATAGTTTGACAAATGAAAGAGCCACAAAGAACCATAGGCATCATGTCGGATTTCCCGATTTTATAGATGGAGAAATTGAAGGTCTGAAAAAGAACATGACAAACCTAAGGTGATATAGGTTACTAGAGCGTGGATTACTATACCCTTGGTGTCCTGTCCCCCAGGCCTGATTGTCCCTAATTCCATGCTAGGGTTTCAGTACGGGCAGCACTATTTGCCAAGCTATTTGTCCTAAGTGGTTTACATACATTAAATCATTAAATTCTCATAAGAACACAATGAGGGAGGCCCTATTATTATTTTATACACAAGACACAAAGATATTAAGTGAGCTTCAGAAAGCTACAGAGCCGGCAAATGTCAGAGCTGGGATGTGACCCTTGGGCAGGCTGGCTCCACAGGCCAAGCTCTTAACCATTACAGTATGCCACCTTTGGGGAGAAGTGTGTTGGGTTGGAGGAGACGCAGAAGGGCAAAGGCAGCACAAAAGAAGGGCATGGCCAAAATACAGTCTAGGCTGATTTATGATTTTTGTCAAGAGGCTGTATTCTGTCATACAGTATAGTGACCCTGAGTATTTGATTCTCAATATACCCCTACTTGTTAGTGCCTTGGAGAGAGAGCAAAGCTCACGAATTGATGACAGGACTAAACACAAGCCAAATGTTCCTGAAAAAAAGGCAAATGATGCTTAGGTGAAGTTAATAGAGATTGAGTGCACAGATTAAGAGAGGTGATAAGTCCAGTCGTTTTCTGTGACACAACCCACATTGGAGATGTCAAGTGTAGTGCGTCTTCTTTTAGAGGGTGCAGTGGGCAAGTGGTACCACTTCGGGAAATATAAATGAGATGGGGACAGGATCCGAGATTTGTCCAGCCAGGAATGGGGGAGGGGTTGCACATACTTCACATGGGGAAAAGAAGACTGAGAAGATGTTCCAGGCCCATTCCATGGCCTTGAACAGTCACACAGTCAGAGAATAAATGCTTCCTGCCTGAGTCCAACAGGACCAAGGTGGCATAGCTCACTCTGATAATTGGAACTGTCATGCAACATCGAATGGGGTGAATCCCAAACCGTAGAGTAATCAAGTTCCATGTCTGTTGGTGTATTCAGCAGAAGTTAGATAAAAATCTCCCAAGAATTATCTCAGGGGTGGGAGTGTTGAGATGCAGGACAGAAGAAAGTAAGTTTGGCTAATGTGATCACCTAGTTTTCTTGAAACTTTCAGAATTTGGGCAATCTTTTGCTAGTGTGATGTATTCAGAGTTGCCTCCCAGTTATCGATTGTATATTACTGTCAACCAAGGATGTCTAGTAAATAGGAGTTTTGCTTCCCAGCATGGAAAGTATGATGTCTAGCTTTGTATGATTCTAGCTTCATATGGTTCAGTTAATTAACCACCACTTACTCCTAGACATAAGGCACCTTCTGCAGATTATTGGGTTTCCTTTAGTGGGTGGCAAAAAAAAAAAAAAAGTAGTATAAAGCAAAATATCTGTGGTGGCAACTAATGGAATTACTTCTTTCTCTTTTGCTCTGGTGTCTTGGGAGTGGAAGCGTCTCTTGTCTATTCTGGTGAATAGAAGCAGACATGAGTTATTATTATGGTCTGTGCCTCATAATTTCTGTGTCACCAAGATGTGCTCTGTTTATTACTGCACTTAGAAAGCTTTAGAATATTAGCCACATAAAGTCTCTCTCCATGGATTCTGTTACCACAGTCTTCAGTTGTTCCAGGAACTAAAACTGTAGAATCACATTTCTGGGGAGAAACAGCTCTCTGCCTTGTTTCTTGCTGGTTGTGCAGTCCGCTGGGAAAGTTTTGTTACAGATCATTAAAACAGGCATGATCCCTGGAGATACTCTGGTTTATCTCCCCATCTTTGCCCTGCATATTTGAGGAACTGAGATCCAGGGAGTGGAGGTGGCTAGTTCAAAGTCATAGGAGACAGTATAGATTTGGACTTCCAGTCTGACGGATTCCTAGTTCTGTGGATTTACTCCTCTCGGATCCAACCAGTCTCCTTTGGAAGTTCTAAATGCACATAAGAGGGGTGAACGACATAGGTGGTGACCAGTTCACCTGATGGGCCAATCTTGTGAAGCATTCCCTTAGTAAGAAAGATAAACAGAAGGTCTTCTCAAAATGAGTGCACTGAGCCTCATTTTCCTCCTTTGTAAAAGTGGGGCTGGCTTTACAGGACTCCTGTTAGGATAAGATGATATGGGATATGTAGAGCTCCTAGCACTGCTTCAGGTGGTGCAGGAGGGTCCTTAATGCTCTCCCTTCTTTTTGGAGAAAGAGAGTGGTATCTCCAGGGATCGGTTGTGGCATTCTGATCTGTGCACAGTGGTAGGCGAGGGGTTAGGGGCAGACTTCTTAGGGCAATGGAGACCAGCCCTTGATCTAAGCTGTTCATTAATATATTTTTTAAAGCTCCTGATGGACAGGGATCAAATACAGTGGCTCCCCACAGCAGTGAAATTAATGTAAAAATCCTAACCAGGGTCCAGAGGCCTTATGTGTCCAGAGTCCCGGTTGCTTCTCTCCTCGTGCCTATCTTTCCCTTTTGTTCTTAATCCATGAAGTGAGAACACGGTGTTCGACAAGTATTTGTTAAATGAGTTATCACCACAACCCCTGTGTAGACTTAATTCGTAGTCTTTGAATAGTTCATTAAAGTTAAGATTCTTCAGATTATTTGTATACCTGCTAAATTATTCAACAATTAAAAAAAAAAAAACGGTAGTACCCAGTACAGGCAGAGCTCAGTGAAATTAGTACCCTGGTTTGGTGTGCAGCTGGTAATTGTCCTGTAACTACAATTAGCAATATGTATCAAGAACCACGATGAAGATAATATCCTTTGATCTAACAGTGTCACTCATGGGAATTTATCCTCCAGAAAGAAACCAAGTGAAATAAAAAGCCCCTATTAATAGATATTCTTTGCACATTTACGTACAATAACAAAAACATTGAAACATTTGAGTGGTCCAGCTAAATAAATTATGATTCCCTCATTGAATGGAATATCATGAATAATTAAATATAATAATTATAAAGGTATGGTAAAACATTTACAAAATAAAGTCTAAGAGGAATATCAAATAGTATCTACACTTCGGTATTAATTACATAAATGTGAGTTTATCTGGACAAGAATAGTGGAGGCATTGTTGTATTAAGTTATGGAATTATGCTAGCTTAAAGTCAAGTATATGCTCATTGTTTTTTTTTTTTTAATGTTTACTTATTTTGAGAGAGACAGAGAGTATGAGCAGGGAAGGGGCAGAGAGAGAGGGAGAGGGAGAATCCCAAGCAGGCTCCTCACTGTCAGCACAGAGTCTGACACAGGGCTCGATCTCTTGAACCAGCTTGATCTCATGAACTGTGAGATCATGGCTGAGCCGAAATCAAGAGTCGGACTCTTAACCAGCTGAGCCACGCAGATGCCCCCTATGCTCATTATTTTTATCCAAAGTAAAGATGTCTTTAAAAAGAAATGAATAATACATTAATAAATAAGAAAATGTTAGGAGAAACAAGATTTAAGAACTTTCTTTTTGGTTTTTTTATTTCTACCTGGAAAACAGTCTTGCTTCTTCCGGTTGGAATGTGACAGTGAGGAGGTTCTTCATATGGGAGAGGAAATAGTACTCCCTGCTCTCTTTGTGCCTTTCTCTGTACTTCCCTTTCAATCAAAAACATCCTGTCCCCAAACTTCACTTTGTCCTTCATTGTCTTCTTCAAATGCCCATGCTTCAAGAAGCATTCTGAATCTGTCCTCACTGTTCCATTGATTTATTCACAGAAAAAAAAATATCCCGTATACTCATTCAACCATCCAATAAGCAAAGACACAAGGCTTCCTTAATCTCTCAGTGGTCATTTGGAGTTTAAGGTATTCATTTGAGACTTCTAGTCTATTTTTCAAAGGCCTGGGCAAGAAGGAAAATGACAGCAATCTGTTGTTCCTTTATCTCCTTTTTTTTTTTTTGAAATGATAATTTGTTCTGGCCATAATTCCTGGTGGAGCATTTGTCTAATTTCAACTATATTTTTCATAATACCATGAGCTAATGGCTAAGTGGGTTGCCTTTATTGCACTGGATCTGAGCTTTAGCATTTTTCCAATATCTGGTGAAAATATCCATTCACATAAACAGAAACTCCATAATAGCTGCATGTGGAAGTTCTGAGGTAATGTCTCTTTTCTCAAGAAAGTTTCAATTTGGAATTTTCCAGAGTGACCCATGAAGCAGTCTGAGATTCTCCATTCCCATTGGGTCAGATGAACTTAGCGAGAGCAGACAGGGGAGATGTTGAATGGCTGCCATATTCCAATCAGTGCAAGATTTCTAGTCTCTGGTTCACAAAAGGATTCCTAATCATGGATGGAAAGGAAAATAATGGAAGTCCTCTAGGATAAGTGGGTGGGAAGAAAAAAGTGGAATAACATTTCTTGGGTGTCTACAATGTGCCAGATTTATACATATGGTTTTTAATATCACATTTCATCCTCAAAAAAACTAGGTGATTTTTCAAGGGGATATTAACCCATTTTATAGGAGAGAAAACAAGATGAAAAACGTAAAAAGAAAAAGAAACTCGAGGAGAAAGCTTAACAAGACCATCCGGCAGGTTAAGTAACAAAGCCCATCACTCTGCATAGAAGGCAGATAATGTTTTATCCAAGTCTATGCTTTTTGGCATCAAATGTAGGCTGGGCAAATAGGTCAAAAATGAGATGTTTTATTGAAAAACAGTCTCATACAAGTGAATCATTTCATCCTATCCTTTCTATATCACTCCTGCATAGAAATTATAAATCTCTTTAGCTGAAGCTCTTGACTGTCTGAATGTCAGGCAGGGTAGCAGAGTTAGAGAAATAATGTTGGAAGCTCCCCAACCAGTGGCTGATGGGAGATCGTGAATAAATACCCAAGCTCTTTCACCTACAATGAGGGGACTCCGAGGTGTGAATTCTATGCTGACTCGTAGGGCTCGCAGAGGGACTAAGCTCTAGGTCTCTACAGTCATAACTGGCTTAAGAGCATATCCTTTAAAACCTGCCTGCTTTCTTTAACCACTTCCCCACTTCCCTACAAGTATCACCTCTCAAATAAACTGCTTGTTCTCACACCCTTGTCCCAGGGCCAGCTTCCGGGCTGGCCAACATTTCCTTCGGATAGCAAGTACAACCCAAGTACAGATGGGGAGTGTGGACTCTGTGAATGGTAGAGCTCAGTAAGGCTGCCTATCACCTCTGAAAGAATGACTCCTAATTTCTATCCTGAGAAGTAAAATATGTGTTTTCCAGTGTCACATCTTTTTTTAATGTTTATTTTTGAGAGCGAGAAAGAGAGACAGAACACAAGCGGGGGAGGGGCAGAGAGAGAGAGGGAGACACAGAATCTGAAGCAGGCTCCAGGCTCTGAGCCGTCAGCACGGAGCCTGACATGGGGCCCAAACCCATGAACCGTGAGATCATGACCTGACCCAAAGTCGGATGCTCAACAGCCTGAGCCACCCAGACTCCCCTCCAATACCACATCTTAAGGTAGGCCAGGGTTTGGCAAATGATAGCCCGTGGGCCAAATCTGGCCTTCTGCCTATTTTACTTTTATGGCCTATAACCTGCAAACTAAACACGCTGTTATGTTTTAAAATGGTTGTTATATAGTACTCTGAATTACATAAATTGTCATTTAAGTTATAGAAGTTGTTGTATAAGTATCCAGAATGTTGCTTCTTGGTCTGTAAAACCTAAAATATTTACTATCTGGCCCTTTACAGAAAGTTCACCAACTCCTGAACTTCCAGCTACTTGGAAATCCCACTGGTTCCTCAAACACCACATTTGTATTAACCATATGAGTTATGGTATCTGGCCCAGTCAGAGCCCTGAGACCAGGGAGGGCAGTTATCCAGGGAGGGCCAGGGAGTGCTAAGCCATAGGATATATGCAGCCTCCAATATGTCCTGTCCTGAAAACACGGCTGTGGCCAATAAGTATCCTCTCTTTGGAATTTAATACAGGTTATGTGGGGGTGACACGATAGTGGAGTATTATGTATAGAGGAATCAGGTTGGAGACATATTGGGGTGGGGGCTAGGGTATGGGTACAGAGTCAGAATTATGAGAAGACAGGATAAACAAATGTTATGAGGAAGCTGAAACCTTGAAACCATGAGGTAAGTATAAGACTTGACACAGAGAAGAGATGTAAAAGGGTTGCAGCCCAAGGATCTAACTAAAGCAGTAAGACTTTCTCTGTCGCATACTGTGAATGCCCTGAGGGCAGCCATACCTTATTCTTCCTTCTTCTTTTTTTTTTTTTTTTTTTTAATCAGGTCCATTTAATACATTTCAGGGTTGTATTGATATAAATGGGTACTAATTTGGGGGTCCAAGGATGCTTTAAAAGTTGTTCCATTTAAATTAATGGAACATTTGACTTGAACATTTTAAAGGGGGTTTTCAGTAACAAATTCTTATCTTTCATTCTAACCCCAAATCTAAATGTTATCAATAAATGTTATCACAGTTATCCAATAAAGCCTGACTAACGCATATGAATTAAATCATTGCATTTGCTTTTTTATCCCATGCTCCAACAGAGTATCTTTTGACTGGCTTCTGTTGCTTATGTCTCTTTTTGACTTTGCACATTGACTCCTCAGTTGTATTAAAAGAACCACAGTCCAAAAGCAATGATGGAAGGACCTCTCTAGGCTTCTTCTTGCGAAATCTAATGTAGTTGTTAGGCGTTGAGTGAAAATGTGCTGATTTATGCACCAATACATTTATAAATATAAATATAGATATAGATATAGGTATAGACATAGATATAGATATAAATATATATTATTTATTTTGCAAGAGGCTCTAATGAGTACAGTTGACCCTTGAATAGCACATATTTGAACTGCACCAGCCTGCTTATATGTAGATTATTTTTGATAAATACAGTACAGTATTATAAATATATTTTCCTGATGATTTTCTTTTTTTAAAATTTTATTATTTTTTAAATTTTTCTAACATTTATTTATTTTTGAGAAAGAGAGACAGAGACAGATACAGAACATGGACTGGGGGAGGGGGAGAGAGAGGGAGACACAGAATCCAAAGCAGACTCCAGGCTCCAAGCTGTCAGGACAGAGCCCGATGCAGGGCTTGAACTCACGAACTGCAAGAACACGATCTGAGCTGAAGTCAGACGCTTAAACACCTGAGCCACTCAGGTACCCCTCCTTATGATTTTCTTAATAACATTTTCTTTTCTCTAGCTTATTTATATTGTAAGAATATAGTATATGGTGCATATAATAAACAGACTGTATGTTATTCAAACTGCTGAATGTTATCAGCAAGACTTCCAGTCACCAGTAGGCTCTTAGGAAAGTTTGCGGGGAGTCAAAAGTTATACATGGATTTTCAATGATGTATGTGTGAGATGCCCCTAACCCCACATTGTTAAGAGTCAACTGTATATTTCTGTCAAAACAGTATGTTCAGTAGAATGTAGGACTCCTCACTCATACATAGCTAACGTCCTACCACCCCTAGCTCTTCCCTAAAGATGTTATCCTGGTACAATTTTGGGTGGCTTTACTTAGCTTTTTTCATCTCCCTGGTGAACTGCTTTTGCCTTTCAAGTTCCATAAATTATCTCTGGGACATAGTCTTAGACAATTATATTCACTTCGATCCTCAGCACTAGTGTTGCAAAAAATATCTCTAAAAATATTCCATCATTCCATGAAGTAATAGGTCATTTGTGGGATGGAAGTAAAATGCTCTGTTCTCGGCAATCGATACATACAACAATGATTTTTTTTATGACAGTTACTTTGATTACTCGATATGTACCTTCCAAAAGTGATTTACCTTTAGACAGCACCACTATCCAGTGTTGAAGTATTATGGGGTAACAGTGTTCTTGGAGCAAAATGGGGGAGTAGAGTATTTGTAAGATACTCTCGGAAGGCAGAGCCAATCTACAAGAAAACTCACATTTATATTTTTGGGGTGTTTTGGCCATAGCTTGGGGGTATGGAGACTTTTCTAGTAGCCTTCCGTTTTGTGAGTTCCTGCAGGACTTGGTTTCGCATGTGTCAAAGAATGTCACTGCTTCCTTATGCTCAATCTCATTGCTTCTGACTTATTTCTGACTTATTTAGTCAGATGGCTCTTAGGCACATCCAGTAAAACGCCAACCACAAAAATGAGCAGTTGCTGGTTATAAACTCCACACATTGTTATATAATCCAGATGACAACACAAGTGTGAAATGCTGCTAATATTCAGCTTTAACCACAGTTTTAACACTTATAGACAGCAAATGTGTTGCTGGGGTGTCCAGTTTTATATTATGAAAACTCCTAATGGAAATGGAAACTTTATGAGCTGGGTCCATTGCACTGAAACTTTATTGTGCCTGTTACATGCTGTGGTACCAGGGGGCAGTGAATTAGACCCACATGAAGAGCCAGAGTCCATGTTCCACAAAGCCCTTGGTTGGTTCTGCTATCATTCAGGGCTCTGAAGTATTTACCTATGTGGTTTTTTTAATGGCATAGTTTTGTCCTCAAACTACAAAGCTGGAAATATCTGCTCTTGGGTCATTTAAGGAGCTAACTTTCATCTCTCAAGGAACGTAGCCCCATAGCTGGAAAAGTCATTTCAATAGGGCAGGAAAAACAAACAAAATAAAACTCATTAAACGCCTTATGAAGTCTCCGACTCCCAATATTGCCATCTCTGTATTTATCCATAGCTGGTATAACTTTATCAGCTAGACATGTCTTTGGATCCAAGCAACAACAAGAATTTTGACTAATAGCGGTTTTCTCATGTAACCAGAAACTTGTGCTAGTTTAATGGTTCAATTATGTCAAGGTTCAACTATGTTTTACTTGGCTTTTCTCTCACAGGCTCAGGTGATATCTGTAGCTCCAAACCTCGTTTCTGTATTCAAGTTAAGATGGTGGAAAGGAGCAGCCATGCCTCTCTTTTTTTATCAGGAAAACAAAGTCTTTTTTTTGGAAATCCCAGAGGCTTCTTAGATTTCACAGGCTAAAATTTAAACCACAGGTACTCAAGTGGCAAGGGAAATAGAGCAGAAGATGTTAATAGTTGGATTTAACTGTTAATGGTTAATCACCCAGGAGTGAGCACATCATAGGTCCTTTTGGCAACGAAGGAAGGTGCTCTGGGCACTGGGCAGGCGGGGGACGATGTCGGCCCAAATGCCCTTCTGGGCCAGCTCAAGGCTCTTCTCTGATCCCACTAATTTCCCCCATCTTTGTTTCTCCTTCTTGCTCTTATTTTTCTATTTTTTTTTCTATTTTTTTTTTCTATTATTTCTATTATTTTTCTATTTTTCTGGCCAATTCATTTCTCAGAGATTCTGAAAGTAATGTTCAGGCCAAAAAGTTAATGCTAAATGAATAATTTATAAAAATTATACACATTTAAGCATAGGAGAGGAATGGAGAAGAGCTGAGTGACTTTTAGGAGAAGGGGCTTTGGATTTAGGTTGAATCGTGTTGGAGTCCTGGCTCAATCCTTATCTCTCACCACAAGTGTGGTAGATTTGGCTTTCTTAAATCTCAGTTTTATCATGAGAGCAATAAAAATCATTCCCAATTCAGAAAGTGGTTTTGAGGATTAAATGCATATAAAATGCTTGTCAAAGTGCCTGCCTGTGGTAAAGCATTCAGTGAATGTTAGCTATAGTAGAACGGTCATCGATTAAGGCTTGGGGACTATTTTGATGTCACCGTTTTATATACATTTTAAAAACTACATAGAATTAGATATGTCACTTTAGAGCTCTATGAAATGCTTTGGGTTGCTGTTCTTCCAATAAATTTCTTGGTTTGTTGATTTAACACGCATGCTAGGCATCGTAGAAGCCCAAGGTCAGGTGTTGGAGATTCAACCATGTAATGGCTGATAAGTTTAACAGTTGAAAATAATACACGTAAATCATACGTACATACATACATACATACATACATACATACATACATATATTGATACATAAGGTAGTTCATTTGGATGTTCATCACATTAGGGTGGTTCAGTGTGACTTGAGATTGAATGGCTGTTTACAACCCAATTTCATACCCACTGTTGTATAGATAAATGGAAGAGAAGCACTTGGACCATATGCCTGGCACATAGTAAAAATGTTATATATATTATTGAAATGTTATATATAAAATTTCATATATCTGTAAGTGTTATTAAAATTAAATTATGTTAAATTAAAAATGTTATATATATTCTTTTGTATGCATTATCTTCTGTTTGCACACACTGCAAACGTTTAATCTCCATGGTGTTCTAGAATTATTGATTATTAGCCCTAGAGGTTAGTATATGGGCTACCAAAGGGAGCACAGCTCTGGAGGTTAATAACAGATGTCAGAAGCCCTTCATATTGGAATGAATACAAGGAATGATAATAAATGTGATAATGTATGTAGCTAATGTCAGACAAAGTTCTTTCCACACATTATTTCACTGAATGCTGACATTGGTTGTATGAGATGAGTTCTATTATCCTCCAGTTTAGGTGTGAGAAAACCCGTCTTCGGAATGAATATACAGTTTGTCCAAGTTTGCATATCTAGCAAGTATTTTAACTAGAATGCAAACCCAGGTCTCTGCCATCCTAGCACCCAAGATTTTATTTCTTGTGATACTCTGCCTCTACTTATCATTGTTTATTAATTACTTCAAGCGTTAACATTTGTTCAGTAAATGAATACATAAAATGAAACCTAGGTAGAATGTTTCCAATGGAAGATATTCCTTCCTGGTCACTCTTTTACTAAACCATGAAATGATGTTGCTTTTATTTTTACAAGACGCAAGACAGCAGACACAAATGAGTACTTCTTTAATGAGACTGCTTATTTTCTAAGGTGGACTTGATTCTTCCACTTATCTTCTGTCTCTCCATTCTAATTTAACAGTATAAGTAACAGGAGTTCTTATTAACTATTTAACAACATGAAAAAATAGGTTTAATAAAAGGAAACCATGTCTTACGCATTGATCAACTCTCTTTGAGACTTGCTGCATTCTGAATGCTTTCTGTGTTCTCTCCCTTTGAATGTCCAGTGATTGTGCTCTCCATCCATCCACCTAAAGGGAAAGGGGAAGACTAATTATGATGGCAGTGCAAATGATACTCCAGTTTTCATAGTTGTGCTTCCCTAGAAACTTAACCAAATTCAATTTACTGGAGGGAGAATTTAAGAAAAAAATTTTTAAGAAATTTGTGATGCAGCTAAGGAATCCATGCTTTTGGTGTTTACAACCCATTAAAAACAGGAGGTTATGGAGTCACATATGGCTCTACCGAACTCAACACATAAATAGCTCCCTACTGCATATATCCATTTCATTTTCCCACCAACATCTAAAAGTCCAACATGACCAAAACCAAACCTTCCACCTACTCCCCCCTCCTCCCCTCCCCCGCTGTGCACAAATGGTTTCCTTGTCTAAGGTGCCCTTATCATTGATTGGCATTTCTACCCAACCCACTTCCCAAGCCAGATATCTGAAAGTTGCCCTCAACTCCATTATCCCTCTCTTCTTGTACCTATCCAAGTCTTGAAAACCTGAAATTAGCAATTCTCAAATCTCTCTTCTTGCCATCCACTGGCACTGCCTTAGTTCAGAGCACTATTCTTTTGTCAACTTCACTTGAATTAACGGAATGACTTATTGTCTCCAGTGTTGAGTGTCCCTCATCAAACCATTCTGCACATCCCAGCAGAGTGATTGATCTTTGGTTAAACAAGGCAGATATTACTGCTTGTTTGCTTATAAGTCTTCATGGATTTCCCTTGACTTCAGGAAGAATTCCTAATTCGTTAGAGAGGATTTCACTCTACCATCCCATCTCTGCTTCTCTCTGTAGTGTCTCTTCTTGCCCCTTCCCCGAGGCATGCTCCAGTCAGGATGAATGCTGCATGGCCCTTCTAGAGAGCTCTGGCCTTCATCACTCTTGGTAGTCTGCATGTAATATTCTTGCTTCCTGGAAACATTTGCTTCCCTTCACGTCAATGTTGAGCAAGCAATTCCTCACATTTCAGCTTAGAAACTATTTGCTCTTGAAAGCCTTTGGATTCCTGGGACTGGGTCACATTCCTTTCTCTGTAATGCCCTTGTCTCACTGCTGACTTGCACTGTTCAATGATCTCTTTGAAGAACTGTACCTGGGTTCCGTCCCTGTGGTCTATTCTAGAGCCCAGCATATAATAATTATTCAGTAAATACTTGCTGAAGAAATGGCATGCTGGCTGCAAGAAGGAAAATAAGGGCATTTGCTCCAGGTATAATTTGCCTTAGCTATCCTGATATATTCAGATTGGGGTGACCCGGTGGCTCAGTCAGTTAAGCGTCCGACTTTGGCTCGGGTCATGATATCATGATATATTGAGATTAAAGCCGGTGAGTAGGGATGTGTGTGGGTGTGTGCAATACATATATGTTTAGCTTGAGTGATGAGAGTTATTACTATTACTCTTTCCTTCTCTCAGCCTAGAGAGATGAACCAGACTTACTCAGAGGCCAGAGGACTCAGGGAAACTTTGGGCTCTAGAGCCATTCAGACCACTTGTATTAGTTTTCCACTGCTATGTGACAGATTATTACAAAATCAGTGGCTTAACACAACCCCATTAATTAGCTCACATTCTCTAGGTCAGAAGTCCAGCATGATATGGCTGATTCCTCTGCCCAGGGTACCACAAGGTTGAGATTAAGTGAATTTTCATCTCCAGGATCTAGGGGAGAAAAATCTCTTCTAATCTTATTCTTGCTGTTGGCAGAATTCAGTTCCTTGTGACTGTAGGACTTAGGTTTATTTTGCTGGCTCTCAGCTTCTAGTGGCCTGTTTCCTTCTTTGCCGTGTAGCCCCTTCCATCTTCCAACCAGCAATGGTGTGTCAAATCATTTGTGTGCTTTGAATCTCTGACTTTCTCTTCTACTGCAAGCTGGAGGAAACTCTGCTTTTAAATGGCTCATGTGTTTAGGGCAGGCCTACCCTCATACTCTTTATCTTAACGTCAATTGATTGTTTTTACATCTGCAAAATCCCTTCACAGTAGTATGTTAGTGTTTGGCTGAATAAATGGGAGGTGTGAGTACACCAGGGGGCAGGAATCTTGGGGTTGTTTTAGAATTCTGCTTACCACATCAACAAACCGCACCAAAGAGAGAGGGGGAGGGGCACCTGGGTAGCTCAATTGGTGAAGCATCTGACTCTTGATTTCAGCTCAGGTCATGATCCCGGGGTCGTGGGATCAAGCCCCACATCAGCATGGGGCCTGCTTAAGATTCTTTCTCTCTCTCTCTCTCTACCCCCTCCCTCTCCCTCTCCCTCTCCCTCTCCCTCTCCCTCTCCCTCTCCCTCTCCCTCTCCCTCTCTCCCTCCCTCTCTCCCTCCCTCTCTCCCTCCCTCTCTCCCTCCCTCTCTCCCTCCCTCTCTCCCTCTCTCCCTCTCTCCCTCTCTCTCCCTCTCTCCCTCCCTTCTCTTCCCTCTGTCCCTCTCTCTGGCTCACATGTGCTCTCTGTCTCTAAAGTAAAAAAGGAAAGGAAAAGGGAAAAAACAAAGGAAGGGAGGAAGGAAAGGGAAAGAAGGAGGGAAGGAAAGGAAAGGGGGAAGGAAAGAAGGAAGGAAGGAAGGAAGGAAGAAAAAAGGAAAAGAAAGAGGGAAGGAAGGAAGGAAGGAAGGAAGGAAGGAAGGAAGGAAGGAAGGAAGGGAGAAAAAAAGGAAGAAAGAACCAAATAGAATATCTACAGGAAAATTTGGTGATGAGAATTGGGTTTGGGTGGAGGGAAACACGATCTAATTTTTGAAGGGAGATGTATCACGTCCTGGTATCGCGCTTGACCCTGCACACATGAAACTTGTCCAGTGCGAACATGAATCACATTTTAGTTTCAGCTTCACATTTCATGGCTTCCTTGCTCACTCTCTCTAGTTGGCCCTGGACACATGTCTTATAAAGTTCCTCATCTTTTCCCATTTTCATCACTATTATCATTGTCACCATCATTTCTTATCACTACCATTTAATGAACAACTTACTCTGTACCAATGTGTTATGTATCTTACATCATTGAATGCCTTCAAAAGTCTTATGTAACTAGTTACTGCTGTGCCCATTCAGCAAATAAGTAAGCTGAGGCTCTGGGTATCTGATGCTAAAGATCATTTGTTTCATCTTGATATTTCCTGTGTTTTTTGAAAATGTGATGAGAGAGATTCATTCAGGAGCATGTGTGGGAAGCATAAGAATTAGAGCTCAGCACTTTGGACCTCCTAGCTCACCCATCAACCCTTTATAGGTAGAGCCAGTAACTGAAGAGACATCCCACCCATCTTCTGAGAAAGTGGCTCTTGTGGGCGAATAACACATTCCTCATTTATTTCCCCTTTCATTATTAGTTAATTGTGAGCTAAGTGACCAAATGATCTTAATAAAATTGGCCTCTAAATACTGAATTGTAAACTTGTATGAATCAGGATCATGTGTCCTGTAAGATTTTTTTCTTCCTTTTTTAATTGAGTTCCACTTAAACATGCTCAGTGAAATATAACAATAGGATGCTCTGTTTCAACAGTTAGTCAGACCCAGCTGCTATGAAAATAATATGTTTGAGAAAATTGACTTGACATTTGATGGCCTTACGATTCTTCTGACAGGATATAATCAACTCATTAGGAAGAAACAGAAGCCTTCCTTGTACAGCCACGTATTTCTGGCCATGACCGCATTCCCTCGGAGTGGGGTGGGTGAGTGTTCAGGGCACATTGGGGCTTCATAGCCTCGGGGGCAGCACTCAAAGTGACCCAGTCTATTTTCTCTTCCTCTGTCCACTGTTCTTGATCTGATGAATGGGAAACATTACTTTCTTAAGCCAACAATTTCTTTTTTTTCTTCTTTTCCTTCCCTGAAGTCTAAATTTATAACAAAGGCTTGGATTTTAAAAGATTTCTCTCAGCCTTCCTTCTGCTCAGGAACAGCTGGGACAGCTCTCTTGGGAAAGTGATTAGAAGCAGGAAGTGGCAATTGGGATTCCTGATTTCAGTTCCCAGGCCAGTCTGAGTTCTCTGTGGGCCCCCGAAGGGCTCATCTCAACCCTTTGCTTAGCTCCAGCATAAAACTCCTGGTTGCTTTGTCTGTTATTCCCAAACAAGTGATGTGGGGGAGGGGAACGAGAATCACCTGTATGTAGAATCTAAATGCCAGCTCCCTAGGACCTCCGGAGTGCTCAGACTTCTTCTGTAGGCCACATTTTCACATCTGTAAAATGGAACCAATAATGGCCATCTTTAAATGATACTGTGTCAGAGGCAGTCACATATAGAATATTGCTACAGAGTTCTTGGCATGTCTCCTAAATTCTATACTGGACTCTTTTGCCTGGAATTGTCTGTAATTTCTTTAAGTCTTCCTATTCAGTCAGTCGGTAAATATATGCTTGACATTATGTTTTTTTTTATGGCCTTTTAATAAAATAATCATATCAAATATTAAATCCATATAATGATGATGATTTGTATGCATTTCATGATTTCAGCTTACAAAGCTTAGTATTAAGGCTATTTTCATTTAATTGTTCTGATTTGCTGCATTATAACCTCCATCAGAAGAGGAACTCTGTCTTTCTTCTTATCACTATAACCTGAGTATCTAAAAGAGTTCCCAGTACATAGAAGGCATTCTAAATGAGTTAACTGAGCAATTAACTAATTGTAATTTCAAATATTTTCCAGTATCTGTGCTTGACTTCCTTCTGTACACTTTATATCAGGGATTTGCAAGCTACAGCCCTGGGGGTGAAATACTGTGGATTGTCTATTTTTGTAAATAAAGTTTTATTTAAGCACAGCCATGCCCGTCCATTACATATTGTCTTTGGCTGCTTTTGCTTTACAATAGCAGAATTGAACAGGTGTGACAGAAACTGTATAGATCACAAAATGCAAAATATTTACTAACAGTTCACAAAACGTTTGTTGACCTCTGCATTTACCAGACATAGAGTGATATCTCCGAAATGCAAATCTAATTATTTTACTGTCCCTGCTTGAAACACTCAATGACTCCTCATCGCCCTTGCAAAGAAGTCTAGGATTAGTCTGCTATCAAGTTCATGATCTGAATCCTGTCAATCTCTGCAGAGTCATCACTTGCTACCTCCTTGCAAACCACGCATCCTTTCAATCTGTCAAAGGTACCAGGCATTTGTATAAGCTACTCCCTGTGCTGAGAACACTGTTCCTTCCCATTTTTGCTTGGTAACCTCTATTCATCCTTCTTGAATTTGCTTACATGATATTTCATCTAGAATGCTTTCTCTGACGTTTTCGAGCTAGGTCCGTGGTCCAGTTGCCTCTTGTACTTTTCCTGTTACATCACTGATCGGCACTTTGTGAATGATGAAACCCAAGTTGTTAGGGGTTGATTTGATCACCATCACCTAAGTAAGTGAAGAAGTTGGGATTTGCACTGAGATCTGTCTGCATCCAATGGTTGCTTTCTTTTTGCTACACCTTGTCTCTGATTAATGAATACATAAAATTTTATTCACAGCACATGGGGTCTTTGCAGGATGGTGCAAGGAGAATAAACTGAAGCATGACCTTGGGATTTTCCTACAAATGCTCAGTTCCAGCCACAGACACAGTGAAAATGTAGCAGCAAAAGGCATCTGACAGTTGATTTGGGTAGACAGTACTGAGAGTTATAGATGTAGAAGTTATCTATTGTATAAATTCTGGGAATACAAGTGTAATGTGTTGTCCACTGTATAAATTATCTACTTCCCCGTAACAACTTGCCCCAATACATAGTGGCTTCAGACAACAAACATTTATCATCTCACAGCTCTATGGATCAGAAATCTGAGCATGGTTCATTTGGGCACCTCTGGCTCAGGCAAACTCAAGTTGCAAAGTTATTGACCGAAGCCGTGGTTTCATGGGAAAGCTTGACTGGGGAGAAATCTACTTCTAGGTTTACTTAGTTGTTGGCAGGTCTCATTTGCTTGCCATGTGGTCTCTCCACAGAACTCCCTCACATCATGGCAGCTGGCGTTCACCAAGACAAGTGATCTGACAGGGTGTGGGAGAACTCCCAACACAGAAGTCACCGTCTTTCTCTAAGCTAGTTTCAAAAGTGACATTGCCTCATTTTTGCCGTGTTCTGTTCATTTGACGTGAGTCCATAAACCTGGCCCAAACTGAAGGGGAAGGAATTATACAAGAATATGAATATTGGGAAGTGGGGGTCACTCGTGGCCATCTTAGAACTTGCTTGAAAACCTCAACAAAATCAGGCCTCTGCTAGGAGAGATAGATGTTGGTCAGGTAACTAGTAGTGTCTTCCAAAGCAATTTAAATCCTAACTTATGTAGTTCAGGTAACTGGATAATACGATAAGAAAATGAGTAGCACTCTATTATGCTAAAAACTATAAAGAAGAAGGTACCAAGGTATACCATTTGGGTCCCTGAAGTAAATATGTCCAAATCTCTCAACAGTAGAAAAAAATTCTGACCTAGAAGCACTAAATTAATCAATGCTTAAAACTTAATTTCTTCTACTTCTATCTGCTAAATGTTGATGTTCCTTAAGAATTTTGACTTCAGGTTCTTTTATTCTAGCATGTAGCCAATTGCCTCAATACAGATTCTGTGAATAAATAAATTACTTTTATTCACTCCCTTGGCTTTTACCTTCTATATATAAACAGAAAATATTGGGACATAAATATACTGCCCAGAGATATTTCCTGTGCTCCAGACCTGTTCGTTTTTTCATTATCTACCATATCTATACATGGAGGTTCTTTTTACATTGATTATCTGTCCATATTCCTTAATTTTCTATCTCAGTGATTTCCAGAGTAGAAACATGGAAGGCATCTTTGGTTCATATTTTTTCTCACTCCACCTCCCCCAGTGTCCTTCTATTTTCATTACATTAATGTTCACTGAATATGGACATTTAGTCATTTCACAATTATTCATTGAACACTTGGTATGGATTAGCTACTGTGGTACTTCACAACTACTGACAATGTCTTCATTTATGCTCTTGTGACACTTTACCTGGAATAATAGAATTTTTTTGTGAGTGACTGGGGCAATTTGAAAGACTCAGACTAGTTAAGTAAAGATGCGTTGACAAGAGAATCAATCAGACTAGATCAGTTTCTTCATTTTTTATCATAGGTTGACATCTTTGATTTATAACTAGAGCTACATTTGATTCTACTTACATGGAATCTCTATTAAGGAAAAGAAATATCAAACAGACCATGAGAGAGAAAGTTAAAATATAGCTAGTGCTTTACAGTGATTGAAATGAAATGCTTACTCAGACAGAGTATTTTCTACTAGTTAAAAACAGCCAGATGAATTGGTATAGATTTCCACCTATCCAATCCTACAACATCTATTACTTTGTTTTCAGTAGATCAATACTGGGGTTATTCTTTCCTCTGAGCTATGGGGGAAACACTCCTTTCTATTCTCTCTAGGCTTAAAAATTAGGTAGGGGCTCAGGGACTTTATGTCAAAAGTAATAACAGTATCTAGAAATAGCCATCTGTTGTGAATTAGGAGCATGATATAGTAGTAGATTGCCTCACTATGAGTAACAAGACCCATTACCATCTTTTGGTGGTGTGGCCGGTGACCACGAACAAGTCATACATGCTCTTTGAGCCTCAGTTCTTCCATCTCTAAACTGGGGATAACTTCCTGACTTCTTTAGAAGATTATTCTGAGAACTGTACAAAATATTACATGTGAGGAGAGAGGAGTCAACATGGCAGAGAACTAGGGGGGCCCAAAGTTCCCTCGTCCCTCAAACACAGCAGTACTGAGGCCAGAAGACTTGGAATTTCAGTAACATTTCCAGGGGCCCACAGGGACAGCTTGGTGGGACAGAGGTGCATGCTTGTGAATTGGGAGATATAAAACAGGCAGCATGGGCACAGACTGAAGGGGGAACCCCTTTCGTGGAGAGACAAAAGGAAGAGAAAGAGAGGCTATGCAAGTGTGGGATTGTATTTGGACAAGAGAAAACCTCTCTGGACCATGGACCGGGAAACAAAAAAGCAGAGAGTGTTAGTCTTCAATTTGCAAACAGCCTTAGGAGTGATAATCCAGGGTTGAGGTGACTTTCTCCAGATCACAGCTGCCCTGGGGGAGGGGGTGGGGAGCTAGCCCCAGTCTCTAGCTAACTCAGGGGCACATTGGGAAATCAGTGTCCTCCCTCGGGTGCTGTGGGAAGAAGGTATATCACCACTCCAAGGATAAAAGACCCTGCAGGTGCCAGCCAGAGGCCCTTTGTCAGCTAGGCAGAGTGGCACTACCCTGGAACCAGGGTGGGTAGAGTGGGATCCTTTAAGACACTAGGGTCTGAATCCCAGCCTAGTGCCTGGGAGGCACTGGAGACTATGGAGCAGGACAAACTGGCCTGCTTGTGCTATTCTGTGAGGATTGCCTAAACAGCGTGGTTTGGGACATCTGGTCCAGGGAGGAGAGAGTGGGGTGGTTATATCATAGTGAAACTGGCAAAATAAAGATAACGAGAGAATTCTGAAAGCAGCTAGGAACACACAGGCCTTAACCTACAAGAGTAGACACATAAGGGTAGTGTCAGACCTGTCCACTGAAACATGGCAGGCCAGAAGGGAGTGGCAGGAAATATTCAATGTGCTGAACAGGAAAAATATGCAGCCAAGAGTCTTATCCAGCAAGGCTGTCATCCAGAATAGAAGGAGAGATAAAGGTTTTCCCAGACAAAAACTGAAGGAGTTTGTGACCACTAAACAGCTCTCCAGGAGATCCTAAGGGGGGCTCTGTGAGGGGAATGCTGCAAAGACTACAAAGGATCAGACACATCACCACAAGCATGAAACCTACATATGACATAATGACACTAAATTCATATCTTTCAATAATTACTCTGAGTGTAAATGGACTAAATGCCCCAATCAAAAGACATAGGGTATCAGAATGGATAAAAAAAACAAGATCCTTCTATATGCTCTCTACAAGAGACTCATTTTAGACTTGAGGACACATGCAGATTGAAAGTGAGGTTATGGAGAACCATCTATCATGCTACTGGAAGTCAAAAGAAAGTTGGTGTAGTCATACTTATATCAAACAAAGTAGATTTTAAACTAAAGACTGTAACAAGAGATGAAGAAGGGTGTTATACCATAATTAAGGGGTCTATTCATCAAGAAGAGCTAACAATTGTAAATGTTTTTTTTCCCCAACTTGATAGCACCCAAATATATAAATCAATTAATCACAAACATAAGCAATCTTACTGATAATAATACAGTAATTGTAGGTAACTTTAATTCTCCACTTACAGAAATGGACAAATCATCTAGGCAGAAAATCAATAAAGAAACAATGGCCTTGAATGATACACTGGGCCAGATAGACTTGACAGATATATTCAGAACTTTTCATCCAGAAGCAGCAGAATTACACATTCTTCTCGAGTGTACACGGAACATTCTCCACAATAGATCAAATACTGGGTCACAAAACAGCCCTCAATAAATAAAAAAGGATTGAGATCATACCATGCACATTTTCAGATCACAATGCTATGAAACTTGAAATCAACCACAAGAAAAAACTTGGAAAGCCTCCAAATGTATGGAGGTTAAAGAACACCCTACTAAAGAATGAATGGGTCAACCAGGCAATTAAAGAAGAAATTAAAAAAATATATGGAAGCCAATGAAAATGAAAATACGACAGTCCAAACCCTTTGGGATGCAGCAAAGGCAGTCCTAAGAAGAAAATACATTGCAATCCAGGCCTATCTCAAGAAAGAAGAAAAATCCCAAATACAGAACCTAACCTCACACCTAAAGGAGCTAGAAGCAGAACAGCAAAGAAACCCCAAAGTCAGCAGAAGAAGAGAAATAATAAAGATTAGGGCAGAAATAAACAATATTGAATCCACCACCCCCGCCCAAGAGTAGAACAGATGAATCTAAGAACTGTTTTTTTTAAAGAATAAACAAAATTGATAAACCCCTAGCCAGACTTCTCAAAAAGAGAGAGAACCCAAATAGATAAAATCACAAATGAAAGAGGAGAGATCACAACCAATGCCAGAGAAATTCAAACAATTATTAGAGACTACTATGAAAAATTATATGCCAACAAACTGGACAACATGGAAGAAATGGGCAAATTCCTAGACACCCACACACTACCAAAACTCCAATGAGATGAAATAGAAAATTTGAACAGATCAGCAAAGAAATTGAATCAGTTATCAAAAATCTCCCAACAAATAAGAGTCCTGGGCCAAATGGCTTCCCTGGAGAATTCTACCAGACATTTAAACCAGAGTTAATACCTATTCTTCTCAAGCTGTTGCAGAAAAATAGAAACAGAAGGAAAGCTCCCAGACTCATTCAATAAAGCCAGCATTACCTTGATTCCCAAACCAGAGAGAGACCCCACTAAAAAGGAGAATTATATGCCAATATTCTTGAGGAACATGGATGCAAAAATTCTCAACAAGATATGAGCAAATCAAATTCAACAGTATATTTAAAGAATTATTCACCATGATCAAGCCAGATTCATTCCTGGGCTATAGGGCTCATTCAATATTCACAAATTAATCAACGTTCTACATCACATTAATAGAAGAAAAGATAAGAACCATATGGTCCTGTCAATAGATGCAGAAAAAGCATTTGACAAACTACATCATGCTTTCTTTTTCTTTTTCCCCATCATCTTTTCTTAATAAAAACCCTTAAGAAAGTCGGGATAGAAGGAACATACCCTAAAATCATAAAAGCCGTATATGAACGGCCCACAGCTGGTATCAACCTCAATGGGGAAAAACTGAGAGCTTTCTCCTTGAGATCAGGAATACAAAAGGGATGTCCACTCTCACCACTATTGTTTTACATAGTATTGGAAGTCCAAGCATCAGTGATCAGACAACAGAATGAAATAAAAGGCATCCAAATTGGCAAAGAAGTCAAACTTTCTTTTAGCAGGTGACACAATTCTTTACGTGGAAAGCCCGAAAGTCTCCAGCATAAAACTGCTAGAACTGATACATGAATTCGGCCAAGATGCAGGATATAAAATCAAGGTACAGAAATCAGTTGCCTTTTTATACATGAATAGTGAAGCAACAGAGAGAGAAGTCAAGGAATCAATCCCATTTACTATTGTACCAAGAACTATAAAATACATAGGAATAAACCTAACCAAAGAGGTTAAAGATCTGTATGCTGAAAAGTATAGAAAACTTATGAAATAAATTGAAGAAGACACAAATAAATGGAAAAACATTCCATGCTCACGGATTGGAAGAACAACTATTGTGAAAATATTGATACTACCCAAAGCAATCTACACATTCAATGCAATCCCAATCAAAATTGCACCAGCATTCTTCTCAGAGCTAGAACAAACGATCCTAAAATTTGTATGGAACCAGAAAAGACCCTGAATGGCCAAAACAATCCAGAAAAAGAAAACCAAAGCTGGAGGCATCACAATCCCGGACTTTAGCCTCTACTACAAAGCTGTAATCATTAAGACAGCATGGTATTGGCACAAAAACAGACACATAGACAAGTGGAATAGAATAGAGAACCCAGAATTGGACCCAAAAATGTATGGCCAGCTAATCTTTGACAAAGCAGGAAAGAGTATCCAAGGGAAAAAAAGACAGTCTCTTTAGCAAATGATGCTGGGAGAACTGGACAGCAACATGCAGAAGAGTGAAACCGGACCACTTTCTTAGAATTGAGGAGGGCACTTGTTGGGATGAGCCCTGGGTGTTATATGTAAGCAATGAATCATGGGAATCTACTCCCAAAGCGAAGAGCACATTTTATACACTGTGAGTTAGCTAACTTGATAATAAATTATATTGAAAAATATATTACTTGTGAAACCATTTGAAGACTGTAAGCACTTTACATGAAAATTTGATATGTCTTTTCCAAGTGCTCTTACTAACTGTGTAAATTCAAGCCTCTAGTTACTTAACCTCTTAAATGATGTTTGTCCTCTCTGTTTAATGAGAATAATAATAACTCAAAAATCTGCAGTGAGGACTAAATGAGAGGTTTATGGCTCAATAGTTGTTAGTCCCTCAACATTCTATAACTTTCTTGTAAGAAACATCCATATGAATGTGAGAAGAATGTCAAATGAAAACTTTTAGTACTGCTTCCATTCTGTTCATCCATGGAATCATTTACAAATTCTATTAAAAGGAATTATAGTTCACCTTGCTTTATTGGCTCTGCAAGATGTGTCTAACTGAAGATAGCATTAATTAATGGCTATTTTTCATTTGACTTTGAAGTCAATTGAGAGGGAGACACAAGAGTTAAGATGTAGAGAGCAAACTGTCAGCTTTATTATCGATAGATCTGTTGGCTTAGATGCATAAGCAAGTAACTTTGATATTTTACCCCTAAAATAGAATCACGCTGCCACAGACACCAGCAGACAATCTAAAGACTGTCCCACCTGTGCGAACTCCTCAAATAAACTTATGGCACAAAAAGGTGATGTAAAACATGTTTTGTTTTGTTTTTGTTTTTTGATGTATGTATGTATGTATTGTGAGCAGCTGGCTCCCAATAAAAGAGAGACGAGACCAAGGGTCTGCGGCATGTATAACTAATCAGTTTTCTCAAAATTGATGTAGGTGCAACGCATTATGGTCAAAATCTCACACATTTTTTTTGTAGAAACTGACAAGATGATTTTAAAATGTGCATGGATCTCTAAAGGACTTAGAATATAGGAAAATAAAGTTGGACCACTTACACTACCTGATTTCAAGATTTGCTACAAGCAGCAGTAATTCTGGGACTATGGTGCTCCTGACATAGACTCATATGTTGTCAGGAAACTTAAGACAAAAGTGCCAGTGCAATTCAGGGGGAAAAGGAAACCCTTTCCATAGTGCCGAAACTACCGGATAGCCACAGGGGGCAAGATGAATCTTGAACCCTACCTTAGAGATCTAAATAAATGGGGAGACACACCTATGGTTTTGCATTGGAAAATCTAATATTCCTTATTTTGAGGGCACAAAATATAAAATTGTAATTTAATTTAATTTAAATTCAGTATAGTTAATATACAGTGTTATATGATGCTGTGGGTTTTCCCTATAGGGCCTTATTATGTTTGGATAAATATATAACATATATGATATATATATATAATGGTATATATTAATAAATAATAATATATAATGATATATATAAGAATATATAATAAATATATATAATAAATATATATAATATATATAATGGAATATTATTCAGCCATAAAAAAAATGAAATCCATATTATGTTGGATATTATGTTGAGGTATGTTCCCTCTAAACCAGAGAATGTAATATTCCTAATATGGCAGTACTCCCAAAATTTAACTACAGATTCAAAGAAAGCTCTATCAAAATTCTACCTGGTTTTTTTGCAG
Source organism: Acinonyx jubatus (assembly GCF_027475565.1). NCBI lineage: Eukaryota > Metazoa > Chordata > Mammalia > Carnivora > Felidae > Acinonyx > Acinonyx jubatus. The sequence goes on from NC_069394.1 coordinate 11,967,512, forward strand.
AAATTGACACACTAATTCTAAAATCCATATGACAATGCAAGCGACCCTGAACAGATAAAACAATCTCAACAAAGAACAAAGTACAGGATGCTTTCCAGTTTCAAAACTGACTACAAAACTTGATTATAAGATTATGGGTGTGTGGTTCTGACATAAGCAAAGACACATGTATGAATGAAAGAGAATTGAGATTCTAAAAATAATATTACATTTATGGTCAATTGGTTTTTGATGAGAATGCCAAGGCAATAAAATGGGGAGAGAGTAGTCTTCAACAAATGGTGTTGGGTCATCTGGATATCCACATGCAAAGAAGTGGAGTTGGATACCTTCCTCAGAGTATGCATAAAAATTAACTTAAAATGGATCATAGATCTAAATGTAAGAGCTCAACCTGGGGATGCCTGAGTCACTCAGTCAGTTAAGTGCCCAGCTCTTGATTTCAGCTCCTCATGGTTCATGTGTTTGAGCCCCACATTGGGCTGTGCTCTAACAGCATGGAGCCTGCTTGGGATTCTCTCTCCCTCTCTCTCCACCCCTCCCCAACTCGTGTGCACTCTCTCTCTCTCAAGAGAAATAAACATTTAAAAAAATGTAAGAGCTCCAACGATAAAAGCCTTAGAAGAAAACCTAAGAGTAAATCCTTGTGAATGTGTGTTATGCAAAAAATTTTTATTTATAATACCAAAAAGCAAGCAAAAAGAGCAAATTGAGAATTGGACTTCATCTAAATTAAAAACTTTTGTGCTTCAAATTACAACATAAAAAGAGAAGGATGGAAAAGAAAAGAAAATAGAGTCTACAAACATAAGGAGAAAATATTTGTAAAGTATTGAAAATGTATCATATATCTGATGATGGATTTGTAACCAAAATATGCAAAGAACTCTAAAACTCAATGATAAAAAATCTCAATTTAAAAATTGTCAAAGGCTATGAACAGACATTTCTCAAAGAAAGATATACAAATGGTCCATAAATTCATGAGAAGATATTCAACACTATTAATCATTAAGGAAATGTAAATGAAACTACAGTGGGATCCCACTTCATGCCCACCAGGACCAAAAGGACAAGAACAAATGTTGGTCAGAATGTGTAGAAATCCCACCATACCTTGGTGGTGGCAAATATGGTGCAACTTCTTTGGGACATAGTTTGGCAGCTTCTCAAAATGTTAAAAACATGGACTTATCAGGTAATTCCAATTCCCAGAAATGCCAATTTTAGATAAATACCCAAGAGAAATGAAAACCCGTGTACACACAAACATAGGTTCTTAGCACCATTATTCATAATAATAAAAAATTGTAAATAATCCACATGTCCATCATCTGATGAATGGATGGATAACATACAGTATATTCATACCACAGAATATTCTTCAGCAGTAAGGAAGAATAAGCTGTGATGTAGACCACAACATGAATGGGCCTCAAAAATATCACGCCAGTCACAAAAAGGGCAACATGTTGTATGATTCCATTTATGTGGAATAGCAAGAACGGACAAGGTCTATAAAGACCAAACATAGATTAGTGGTGTCCTAGGGCTGAGCGAAGGGGTGATGGAGAATCACCCAATGGTCACAGTATTTCTTGTGGGGGTAACAAAAATGTTTTACAGTTAGTTTGTAGAGATGGCTGTAGAGCTCTGTAGATCCACTAAACTTCACTTAGTTTCACACTTAACGTGAATTTGATGTATGGTATGTAAATTATATTTCAACTCAACCCTGAGGAAAGGATATTCTTATTCATCTTACTTTACAGTTGAGGAAAATAAGGTCACCGAAAGCCCAGTTGGTCGAGTCAGTATTCCAACCAGACCCCAGCTGATTATGAAGCTCATGTTTTGCCACCATCTGTCCAGTCTGAGGAACTGGACTGCATGCACACCCCATCGTTTAATGTAAACAATGAAGAACAACAGAATTCAGAATGGAAGGCAGCTGTAGTGTTATGTCCTTGGCATACTGAATCCTGAATTGTGATGAGAAGCAGTGGGATGGAAGAAGGAAGCCAACAAAGGGGATGATAATCCCTCGACAGAATATGGGTGTTCATAGTCTTCTTAAGGAGGTTGTGAGGGTGATGAGCCAGCATTGTATTCCCAACTGAGAAATAAGGAACCAGAGGCTCAGAGAGGTTAACTGGTCTACTTCAAATCACACATTTAGCAAGTGATGGGCATCATACCTCAAATACTATGGGTTTTGGGTTTTCCCTTTTTTTTTTTCTGCAGTAAATGCTGTAGGGAAAAAACACTGCCCTATATTGTGGCAAGATTAACTCCTACTGTTGCCATTAACTGCTTCAATGAAAAAATAAATAAGTCTCAGCCATTTTCTCATCAGCTAGGTTGTTTCTTGGAATAAGACTCAATATATTGTTAGTTTCCATTTCTTATAGGTGGTTGGCCTTCACATGTTGCAAGTGGTCCTCTAAGTATGTGAATAGGTTTAAGCTATTATAAAGCCAGTAAACATAGCTGGAATGTTTCATGACACAGACTCTGTAACAACTCTCTTCATCAGGAATGTGCCACACTGGCATTCTTATTGTTCTCTATTCCTGAGTGTGTTTAAGAACAGATCTGCGTTAAGTCTGTGAAGACTCGCCCTTCAAGTATGCAGGTGTCAGATATTCTTGGAACATGTTGTTCTGGTGATGGAGACAAGAGAGTTGTGTGCTCCAGGCAGGTCAGCCAGTGGACCATTCTGGCAGGCTGGTTGCCCCCAGTGAGTGATATGAGAGAAAAGGATTGGTGGCAGGAGCCTGCAGTTGAGATTTATGATCTCAGAGGAATTACTGTGTCTGTCGAAGCTCTCAGAAGAAGAGTCGGCACTTACAGAGGGCATTTCCACTTATCATGTCTCATTTGAGCCAGGCAAATTTGGAGATACGTATTCCTGTCTCTGTTTTAAAGATGAGGAGACTGAAGGCCAATGAGGTTACATAGTTTGGTCATCCTCACAGAGATGTATGTGGCAGAGTTGCCATTTGCCCCTCCCAAGTCTGTCTAAAAGACCCAAGTCTTTAGACCCAAGTCTGTCTAAAGCTGAAGACAATGAACTTAAGGGCTCTAACCCATGGTCTCCTCACTGCCTCCTGCGTGCAGAGTCCCAGAAAACAACACTGGACGACATCATCAGTGTCAGGTGGAAAAACCTGGACCGGTATCCAGACGAGAAGCAGACCTTTGTTCTTGATGTCTCAGGCCAACTTGTCTTTAAAGGGAACAGCCCTGAAGGGGAAGGGAATAGAGTTGGTCTTTTTCTCTGCCACTTAGAATATGTGACCTTGGGAAAGAAAGTCACTCCAGCTCTCTGAGCTTTGATCCCTTCAAATCTTGTGGCACAGACCTACTAGTCATCCCTACTAACATCATAGAGTTATTGTGAGGGCTAAGAGTCTCCAAGATGGGAGGATGGTAGAGTTATGGGATATAGTTAATTCGTTCAGGACCAAGATTTTGTGCTGATTCAGAAAAATGTAGGGGGTGCTGATGATCATCTATCTGACCTCCCTTCTTGCTTTATTTCTACTCTGTGACCACACTTCCCACCCCATGGGCACCACGTGCCAAGGGTTTTCAGTCTTACCCTGTTTTCTACATGAGGGTACAGATATCCAACCAGCAGTATCAGAAGCTGACAGCTTAATTCTAGGACATTAGTAATTGACAACTCAGATTTCACAGGTGGTTTTGTATTTAAATTCCTCTTATAAACCAAGGGCTCATAATCTGGAGTCCCATTCATTTATGGGTTTCAGGGAGCTCATAAAGCATTTGAAATTGCATGAAAATTTGCCTGTATATGTACACATGTACCTTTTTCTGAGTAGAAAAAGGCACAGCTTCAGAGTTTCAGATTCTTTAAAAACCCACTGAATCTAAAGAGTTAAAAATTTTCTCTTGGAGAGTACAGTGTCATGACCATGTGACAGTCTCCTAATTAGAGTCTCAAGGCACTTTCAGCATTGCTCCCCTCTCAGCACCAATATCCAGTGTACCATTTAGCCCTATCTTCTGATGTCTTCTAAACTCTAATTTGCCTCCAAGCCCACTGTCCTAGTTGAAACTTCCATCATCAATTGTCAGGAGTATCGAAATGTTTGAAGTGGTCTTCCTGCCCCTACTCTTGCTACCTCTGAGCCATCTTCTTTAGTAGTGTCACAGTGATCTTTTCAAAACACACGTATAACCTGTCACAGTCCTGTTTAAACTGGCTCCCTCGAATCTTCTGTGCAAAGCCCACCCTCCTTATGCCTTATTACCATGGCCTTTAAGGCCCCTGACTGCCTGGCTCCATTCCAACATTTTAGCTGTGTGCCTCTCCTGCTCCCCTCCGTGGACATTAGGAACTCTGTTCCAGGTGATCCTTCACTGTTAACACCTTGTGCTGTTTCCCCTGTCTGGAATGCCCATTTGGTCTATACAGCTAACAAACTCCTTTCCAGTTTCTAGGGCTCAACGTCACAGTGTCACCTCCATTGTGAACCTTATCCCTATCCCCAAGTCCCTATCCCCATATCCTCCTCTCTAGAATATTGAGTCACCCCTTCCTTTAAACTCCAACTCTCATTTTTTATATGATTGTTTCTACCAAATTGTATTTCCTTAATTCTGCAGATATCTCCTTACCCTACTGTGCCCTGACCTTTATATTTTCAGAGGTGATGACGATGTACAAGACCAGTTGTTGACAATAAGAAGCTCAGAGAGCTATAGCTTATAAATAAAAGTCTGTTGTGTGAAAAAATCAAGAATTTAATAATTGATGTTGAAGAAGTGGGTACCACTGCAGACAACAGGGAGTGGGACATGGGGTCAGTGTGAAGCTCGAAAAATCACACTTCACCTTGGTCACAGCTTTGATCCATGACATGGAAGTTGAAGGTCAGTAATCATGGATTAGAAGTAATTGAGTCAATGAATATAGCTAGCATATTGGAAAGAACGTTGAATTAGGAGTTAGGAGCCCTAAATTTTACTATGAGCCCTACTGTCAATTCCTTTTATGGCACTGGCCAAATTGATTCCTGTCTAAGGGTCTCAGTGTTCTTAGTTGAAACAGTGTTAAACCAGAATATCTCTTAGATCACTTCCAGTACTAACATTTTATGAGTGTAAGAAAACACGCCATAACCCTACATTTTGGGCTGATTTCCTGACCCTGTTTGGCAAAAACAAGTGGAGATGTGAAAATTACCATACCTCAATATTTAAAAAAAAAAAAAAAAAATATATATATATATATATATATATATATATATATATATATATATATATATCTTTTTATTCTAGGGCCTTTAGTCAGGAGGCAATGGAGAAGGAATGTTTTGGTGGTATTGATCTGGGATTCTGTAAAGTACCTCAATTGTGTGAAACTCTGACATTAGTGTCTAATTTCCCAGAAGAGCTTTTATGAGCTCTCCTGAGTCAAAGATTCCCTGTAAGACCATCCAGAATTATGACTCAAGCTTGGTAAGTTAATAGGAGGGTCAAGAAGCCAAAAGGCCATGGCAGGAATCAAGATCTTAAATGTGGACCACACCCCAAGTCTGGCTGAGGCCCTTGGAGCATTTAAGCATGAATCAAATATCCCTGTCTTAAAGAGAATGGGCAGAATGAGACTTTTATCTTCGTGCACTGCGACATTTCTGTCATGACGAAAAAACATTCTGATGTAGGGAGAAGGATACTAGACCTGTTTCAGCTCGCTGTGTCAGTTCCCTTTGGAAAGTCATGTAATCTCCATGGGCTTCAGTTCTCTCATCTGTGTAATGGGAACAGCCTCTGTTTTGCTACTCTGTGTTGTTGGGAGAAACAGGTGAGTCTTTGTATGTGAAAGCACTTTGTAGATTGTGCGATAAGAGCACCCAGGAGGGAATTGATGATAAGAGGGAAAAAAAAAACAGAGAAAATCATATCCTTTCTGTGACTCCTGGCTCACTTTATTCCTAAATTTGACTGGCAGTGAGAATTTATTCCTAAATTCTCTCCTGGAGGTGACCATTTTGGAGCTTTAACTTGAGTTGCTTGGTCCCTGAAGATAGAGGCACAGAATGCTAGAACCCAGAATATTTAGGCTTGGAGTTATAGCAACAACTAGACATCAACACTCAGTAGTAGAGAGGAGGAGTGGTAACGTCAATGAACAAATTTTACTCTCCATGAGTCTCCAATACCAGAAGAAGGTAAAAAATAAATATTCATTCACTTCTGGTTTGAGTTGTGTATTTCAACCCACACCAGATCATAGGTCCCAGGGACTTGGGATTGGTCCCTCTGGTCTATTCAGCTTCCACCCAAATCATCACCTTTACTAGTCATGCACCTATATCAGTTTTCTGCAGCTGCTGTAACAAATTACCCCAAACCAAGTGGTTGAAACAATGGGATTTTATTGTCTCACTGTCCCTGATAGACATCCAAGATCAGGTATGGGTAGGCCCCTGATCCCTCTGGAGGTGCGAGCAGAGGATCGGCTGCGGGTCTTCTCTCCCAGCTTCTGGTGGTTTCATGGTGTGTGGCCATATCACCCTGACCTTCACATAGTGCTTCTCTCCCTGCTACAGGTCTGTGTTCAAATTTCCTTTTTATAAGGACACTAGTTCTATTGGATTAGAGGCCTCCCCTACTCTAGTATGACCTCATCTTAGTTGATTATACCTGTGATGACCTTATTACCAAATGAGGTTGCATTTTGAGGCGCCAGAGGATTAGGACTTTAACATGTGAAATTTAGTGGGGGCAAAATTCAAACTATAATGCTCCCCATCCTTGTCAAAAGAGAAACATCTTTGCTCATTGGACTCTCTCATCTGCACCACCCATCAACTTGGTCATACAGTCCCTTTCACCCACTGGATCTCTCTCCTCTCTTCACTTCCCCTCTCTGCCCTTGGGCTTAGAGCATTCATTCATTGGAGTTTATGGTAAATAGGATGGGCAATGAGTAGTGGATCCTATTTGTGGAGAGATAAAGGGAATGAGGAGTTGTTTGAAGTAGACTGACATCAGAATGGAGGACATCTTGGGGTACTTGGGTGGCTCAGCGGGTTAAGCGTTTGAATCTTGATTTTGGCCCAGGCCATGATCTCACGGTTTGTGAGTTTGAGCTCTGTGTGGGGCTCTGCACTGATGGTATGGAGCCTGCTTGGGATTCTCTCTCTCTCTCTCTCTCTCTCTCTCTCTCTCTCTCTCTCTCTCCCCCCTCTCTCTGCCCCTCTCCCACTTGCACACACATGCTCTCTTTCTCAAAAATAAATAAACATCTTGCTTAAACAAAGTGTAATATACCCATAGTATGCACTATTGCATAGTCTTTGAACCTTAGTTTTAGAACAACAATAAAAATAAGAACATATACCAAGGATTTACATTCCAGGCATATGAAAATGCTCATTATATATTGATAAGTAAAAGAAGCAGGATAGAGACAAAATGTATGTTGTGATTTCAATTTAAACAAAATAATAACATCCTATACACACTAAGACTGTATGTGAAAATTACGTGTGTAATATATATACCAAACTAGTAAGAGTAGTTATGTCTAAATTATAGGATTCTAGGTCATTTTGTTGATATATATTTTTTTGTAGATACCAAACTTAATCTTGCATACATTTTCGTAATTAGATAAAATGTTTTATGTATGTTCATGTCTATATGCACACTCATGTCCATATCCAGACCTATATCCATATATTTACTCTGGGAACTGACTACTGAAGTGAAATATTTTTTTTGTCTATTCAGAATTACCAGTTCCCCTGTCTTGATGATACTCAGATCTATACATTTCTCAATTTGTCCGTTTACCATTGGAGAAGTTAAATCAACCCAAAATCTGTGGGGAAGCTGCGATTGGTCTAAGCCATTCGTTTACATTGGAGAAGTTAAATCCACCCAGGATCCATAGGGAAGCTCTGACTGGTCTAAGCCATTCGTTTACATTGGAGAAGTTAAATCCACCCAGGATCCATGGGGAAGCTCCGACTGGTCTAAGCCATTCGTTTACATTGGAGAAGTTAAATCCACCCAGGATCCATGGGGGAGTTCCGACTGGTCTAAGCCATTCGGAGTAATTCGCTGTTCTTGGCAGAGTGATCAGTGTAGGTAATATAGACCAAAGCTCTGGGGATTGTCAGCACAGGATTTGGATCCCAGCTGAGCATACATTGACTCAATTAAAGCCAATTAGATGAAAGAAGAGGATTTATAAAGGCATCTGGGAAAGAATCTTGCTTATTGCTCTCATTCAGCTATTGAGAGAGTAAATTCTTCTTCTGAAAGGCATGGTATTGGAATATGAACCTTGGAGCTTCTCCAGGTGCTTCGTCATGGGGTTGATCTGCATTTGGATGAAGCTGAACCCAAAGATGTGAGAGAAGACTAATGTATATGCACGTGCATGCACACAGGCGTGGGTACACGCACACACAGGTCCTTGATGACACTGCTAACCCTGGCAATGAAACCAGTCCCAGATCTACCTTATTTCTGGACTTTTGATTATGTGAAAATAGAAAATCTCCTGTATCTTTTAAGTCCATTTAAATTGGGTTTTCACTCATTAGAAACAAAATGACTTCTGCCTAGTTACAAAGTCAGAAGTCCACAACACAGCCCAAGAGACAAGCCCCAGTGTAGGTGGTTTAAAAAATGAACCACCTCTACGATATTGTTAATTATGTCATTTCCAGAATATCCCATCAAAGCAATATCTAAATGAATAGCTAGGATCTTCAACAGGATAAAATAATAGTTATGAGCCTGACAAAGTCAGCTTTCATCTTCGCCTTCTCTGTAACTTGAAATATCGGAGGTCTAGTTGAGTAAAGGCAGGAGAGATAACAATTCTTAGGCACCTATGTGTCCATAAAGGCACTGTAATCCCATCTCACTCTATCCCACAACAATCCTCAATAGTGGTGGTTAAAACCTCTGTTTTATAGATATGAAAACGTTGGCTCAAATATTATAGAATTTGTTCAGATCCAAGATTGGACGTGAGTTCCTTCTTGCACCACAATGTGCTTCCTGGTATTCCATGTCGTTTCGATCAAGAGAGGAAAATCTGAAACTTCAGTAGTCTCTAAGAAAGTAATTCTATTCCTTTTATATTTGTATATTATCCAGAATCTGACTACAAAAAGGGTATTAGGTATAGCAGGTTGGGGCCCCTGGGTGGCTCAGTCAGTTAAACCTCAGACTCTTGATTCCAGCTCAGGTCATGATCCCAGGGCCATGAGGTCGAGCCCTGCATTGGGGTCTGCACTGAGCATGGAGCCTGCTTAAGCTTCTCTTTCTTACTCTGCTCCTCTCTTGTACCCTCTCTCTCTTTCTCCCTCCCTCTCTCTCTCTCTTTCTCTCTCCCTCTGTCTCTCAAAAAAATTGAATCACAAGTGGATCTACCCACATAATTAGCCTGAAGTAATTTTTAATCATTGTATCATTTGTTCTACTTTATATTGTTACGTTTAGTATATTTAAAAGTAGTTTGGCTTGTAAGTGGAATGTAAACACTTAAGATGAGCTCAGACAGACATGTATTATAATTCCTGCTTTGACACTTATTAGTTGGCTATTTTAGCCAAGTCATCTACCCTCACTGGGTTTCCCGTTTCTGTACATTGTACAAGTCAGAATAATAATACCAACCTTATTATGAAAAGTAAAAAAAAAATCATTTGAAAGTACCTAGCACAGGTCCCTGGACATATGGAAAGTTCTCACTGAATGTGTAAGTGAGCTATAAAAATAGTGGAGAACAAAAAAATAGGATGTTTTTATTGTGTAAAAAAATGTAATTTTTCCTCATCATAGATATTAATTTCCTCATCATAGATATTAATCCTACTATTTTAGGTACTCATAATCAATATTGTATGAAGAAACTTGAGATTCTGTAGGATACAAGCTTCCATGGAAACTTTCAGCGTCTTAATAACTTCATAGTGTTGCAACTTAAAATATGAAACCACTTGGAGTGGATGGAAAGTTCCCCTGAAATCTAGTATCTTTTTTTCATTTATGAATTCATTTGCTTTAAATAAAATGCCAATTGTATGCCTGGAAAGCTATTTCTGCCCCCCTGTATCTATTTGAAGCATGATATTCTTTAGAAACTTTTGAATTTTAGTACCTTTTGCAATTGATAATTTTCTTCGTGTCTCAAAAGCTCATTTAATTATAGCTGTCATGTATTATTATTTAAATATTTCATGCATTTATCCCGTCACTGTAATCTAGGAGATATTTACTGAACACCCAACTGTGCAGAGTACCCTGGAGGGAAGAGGAAGGTGAACTAGGAAACATACCTACTCTCATGGATATTATCTGCACCCGTTCTGTAATCAGAGCAAATGTTAGCCTAAAGAAGTCTGCTCACAGGGGAGGGAAAATGAAGAGAACCATGGAGAAGTACAGCTGGAGCCATTGTATTCTGCTGTCTCTGCAACCTGCCTTGTCTCTGGATTTTTGTTCCCATGAGCTTCAGGAATTCTTTCCATATCATGTAAGCTAACCTTGGTTTTATTTTTGTGTTATTGCTAGTCTAAGATACTTAAAACGATTTTTTTTAATGTTTATTTATTTTTGAGAGAGACAGAGACAGAGACAGAGCACGAGCAGGGGAAGGGCAGAGAGAAGGAGAGACACAGAATCTGAAGCAGATTCCAGGCTTTGAGCTGTTAGCACAGAGCACAATGCAGGGCTCGAACTCACGAGCCATACGGCCATGACCTGAGCTGAAGTCGGGTACTTAACTGACTGAGCCACCCAGGCGCCCCTAAGATATTTTAATTAATATACCCACGCTTATCTCTTGTGTGTGACCCTAAGTTTCTAAAGAATGGGAATGGTTTATGAGTTCCTACTTTGATTGACAATGTGTATGGGTACCCATGATTTGAACCTAGATACTGCTGATTCCATAGATGGGAATGACACATAGCATTAAAAATAATGGTTCTTAGTTTTGGGGGGGGGGGGGTCATATGCCCTTTAACAACTCATAACAGGTATCCCCATAGCCCTGAGAAATATGTATCCATCTATTACTTTTACATAAAATAAGCCAAATGTTTACATGCAATTTCAGGGTTTCATAAGCCTTTGAAGCCATTCATGCATCCAGACCACTGCTAAGAATCCCATTCCAGGCAATGACTTCCATCTAGAAATATGCATTTCCCCATCATCCATGCTCTTCTCTGAAACACATCTGAGACGTGACCTTGCAAACCTGTGTGAAAAGGGAGACTTGTTTCTTACTTACTAGTTAATGTGAACATTGTCTGCACACATTCCCTGCTATTAATTTGAGACATTCTATTAATTTAGTGCCCAATACTTAATGAAGTAGTTTCTTCGGTGAAGGAAGAAGCTATCTTCGAAATTTCAAATGACCATGCTGTTACACTTACTTTATTTTTTCATAAATTTTGATATTAAAAACAACAACAACAGTAATTTTAACAAGATAGCAATAAGTATTTGTGTAGTAGGTTTAGGTTTTAAGAGCATTTGTCTCTAATTTATTCCAGTCTCAACAACCTTGTGAGGTAGAAAGAGTGGACATTTGTTGATTTATGACTGTCCAGCATCCATTAATTTGAGGGACCTAACTAGCCTCTGTTTTGTACATTCTCAATGGGACTATAAATCAATGTCCGCTGCCCTCCTAATAGAGAACTGGAGGCCACTGGAGGTTGGTGCATTCTCTTTCCTCCAGACTTTTTCTTTCACTGCTTCAAAGAAGCCAAAGGCTTGTGATCTCCACTTAGTCGATCAGACTTTCTCCCACCACTTGGCATGTTACATTGGGTAGACTCGGGGCAAGGAAAAATGACTGAAATCCTTCATTCCAGGTGTGGCATTATGAGATGGGAGAATGTTCTTTCGTTGCCTTGATCCCATTCTGATTTTTGCCTTATTTCCTAAGTCTGGACATAGGCCTATCAATTTACTTGGAGAGATCTTTGACAACATTCCAATAAATTCCCTCTTTGTTTAAGTTAACCAGATTTAGACTGGGTTGTTGCCAGGAAAGAACTCTAACAGAAACATAGTAGACTTTAAATCTCCATATTACATATGGGAGAATGTAGAGTTGCAATTAAACAGTAAAAAGTGAAGCCAGACCTTTAAGATTCACAGCGTTTTGCAATTGCTATTGCTTTTTTAGGCAACTCCTTATTTGTTCTGTCATGTGGGTGTTCCTGGTGTGAAAGCAAGGACTGAACTGAATTCCACCTTGAACACTGTATTAATTAAAATTAATTTCAGCTGAATTAACAGAAAAATCCAGGACAACGGTGTTTCATGCAAGATCATTCTTCCCCCTTCTTCTCATGTAAACTAAGGCTAGACATAAAGACTGGTTTGTGAAAAGTTGTCAAGCAGGGAGAAGGCTTCCAGCTAACCTCTCAGATATCCCTAGGATGTGGCTCTTGTTCTCAGGATCGGACACAGCCTCTGCATCATGTGTGTTTCTGGGTCAGGATTGAGGAGAGAATTGGCAAAGGTTGTGCCACATCCCTTTGAAAAAGACTCACTGAAAGTAGCACTCAGCATCTCTGTTTATACATCATTGGCCAGAACTCAGTCATGTTACATCCCTAGCTGCAAGGGAGTCCTAGAAGCAATATTTTTTTTTTAGCCAGGCAAAAATATGCCAGACACAAATTGAAGGTTTTTAAAATTTAACTTTCATTGGTGATTACATATAAGTGTATATACCCTGATGAATTTTCTCAAAGTCCATCTATGTAAACAATACCCAGATCGTCAAATAGAACATCGTCAGCACTAAAAATAAGAATTCTTTTTATGAAGAAAAAGGGGAGAATAGATATGTGGTGGCAAGTGGTAGTCCCTGCCACAAACCGCAAACCACAGCGAACCACAATAATTTGCTGAATATTTGACTTGAGCAAGTATTTCTTCCAGCTGAACCACTATCGAGTCAGTACTTGGCCTCCCCAGTGGCAGGCCCAGAAAAAGATGCTCAGTAAGTAAATGTTGATTAATGGATTGAACAAATGAGCTTCTCAGACTCCCTACAAGGTGACATGCTGAATTAACTAGTTTGTACCTGAATTTGTAGAAAATGTTTCAGAAAACATTTGAACATGTTTAGGAAGGGAAGGTCAAACGTTCTATCAAATTTGAGATGATGGATATTTGGTTGTGGTTCCCACTGAGTAGTTAGTTACTAGGTTTCAGGCATTCAGCATTTTGTCTACATTTTATCATTTAATTTGCACAGCAAGTTAGCTAGTATTATCCGTGTTAAAAACTGAGGCCCAGAGGGATTCTTTGGTCCAAAGTTACCCAATTAGTAACATCCTCCTAAAATTCCTGTTCCTGTGTCATTTTGCTCTGTAAAATGTGTAACTATCTTTTCTTTGCCTTCTTCTTATAAGGACTGTCTCTCATTATGCTATCTCTCTAGACCCATTTCTTTTTTCTCTGATCTCCCAGTATACTCTCCCTTCTGTATCTTTAAATCTACTCTTTCTAATCCCTTTTGTACATGCACGCAGTATTTCAGTTTGTCAATTTACTTGGCCGTCAGGCCTCAAATTAGATGTCACTTACTCTAGGAATTCTTCCCTGTCCCCCCTCATGTCATTTTCCTTTTTTGTGATCACAGCACTGCTCAGCTTTGTATAATGCCAGCTTTCTTGCTCGATGACCCCTCGGCGAGGAACTTGAGGACTCTATTTTGCCCACCGTGTTATATTCAAGCACAGGATGGCTACTTGGACATACTTGTTGGATGATTGAATGAATGAGGAAGTGGAGCTATGATTCAGAGCCGCTTCTGGGGGATTCCAAAGCATGTGCACCCAACCCTATGATACGGAGCATCAATTTAGAGCCTCTTGTCAGAAAGAGAATGACTTGGTGCCACACATAGGATCCAAGATGGGCCTCATCTTCTCCAGAGCAGCGTTCACCCACCTGGTTTTCCCATGGAATGTGACTTTGTCCTGTTAGGAACCATGTTCTCTCTCACGGCACCTCTCATTTTGACGTGGATGGTTGTAGAAGCTTCCTTTGTGTAACTTTTATCATGATGCTTGCTTTCCATGACATTCCATGTCACGGAGTGCCGTTTCAGGGCAGAGGAACTCTCGTGGCCGTTCTGAGACCCTCCAGCCGTCATTGGGGCGGGGGGGGTAGTGTCATCCTGGGGAAAGGATCCCCTGCCCACTGTGCTGTTTTCCATCGTAAACTCTTTGGATTCTGTGAGCTGTGTAGGCCGGGTGTTGATTTGATGTTAAGGGTAGGTGAACTCAATAAATAAAGGCGATTTTCCACTCTTATTGTTTCATTTCCAGAGCAGCCCTGGCCCAGACATGGCAGTGGCCATTTATTGTGGAAGCAAAGCTGGGACTACAGCGGCCTGAACAGCGTGATATACATGCTCTGTCTCAGCTTTTATAGGGCAGCTGTTTCTTGGAGGATCAAGCTCAGGGATCGGGAGTGTGAATTATGAGTCCTAATCAACTTGGTCATGCTTTGTGGCCTGGGAAAAGCCAGAGTGTTTCCCTTTTATGATTTGAGAGGGCACTTTCTGCAGCCTGTGAAGCAATTAGCCAATCTTTGAAATGGATACCCCGTAAATGCAGCATGTCCTTGGAGGGACACCGGACAGGTTGCTGCGGGAGGGGAGGCCGTGCGGTGCTACCCACAACTGCTTTAGCTTTGGCTAAATGGCCTGCAAGCCAACAGAAAGACTGACTTTAAGAGAACAAAATGTAAACCTGAAGACAGGCAGGAACACCCACGTGTCCACGGCTGCCCCCCCGCCAAGAAAACCAGGAACGTATCAAAGACATCCCACAGCATGCAGACTAAACGTTAAAAAGAGTGATGCTATTCACTTTATTCTGAAAGCTCAACTATTTCTCTGATGGTAGCATTGATTTTGCCAGGCCCAACCTTCTGTTACTCAAAAGGAAGCATGTCCTGAAACGGTTGAGGAAGACCAGAAATCAGACACCCTCCACACCTAAATGAGCATCTGAACCCAGCCGAGGCACCAGCTCTGTCCTTGGTGTGGTTGTTTCCTTCCTGTTCGCTTTCATTGAGATGAAATCCATTTAATGTAAAATTAACTATTTTAAAGGGAACAATGCAGGGGGTATTTAGTACGTTCACATTGTTGTATCGCCACTATCTCTGTGTCGTTGCAAATATTGTCACCCTCCGAAATAAAACTCTGGAGCTGTTAAGCAATGGCTCTCCGTCGTCTCCTCCCCTGAGCCCCTGGCAACCACCCTTCTGCTTCCTGTTTCTTTGGGCTAATGTTTTCTGGATATTTCACATAAACAGAGTCATATCATATGGGGCCTTTTGTGTCTGACTCCTTCCCTTGTACATATTGAAGGAACATATTAAACCAAGTGATTTCAGATAAGGTGAAAAGTTAGGTTCAAAACTCTGGTTGTAGAAAGCGACAAATTGTCACTTATTTCTTATGGGTGCTGCGGATATGAAAGAACAAAAACTATTAAAAACAAAGTGTTGCTTTTCTTTTTTAAAATTATTTTGACTGGAAACAGCAGTTTATTGACTCTTTTTTTTTTAAAGTTTATTTATTTGTGTTTGAGAGAGAGACAGAGCACAAGCAGGGGAGGGACAGAGAGAGAGAGGGAGGCACAGAATCCGAAGCAGGCTTCAGGTTCTGCACTGTCAGCACAGAGCCGGACCTGGGGCTCGAACACACGAACTGCAAGATTGTGACCTGAGCCAAACTCGGATGCTTGACTGACTGAGCCACCTAGGCGCCCCTGAAAAAAACACAAAAACTATTAAAAATGAATTCTTGCTCTTCTTTTTAAAATTATTTTGACTTGAAACAACATTTTATTGACTTCTGGCACACTTGGGTAGGAGGTGGCTCTCCACGTGGGTTGGGCCGGTTGGAGTGTTCAGATGCCATCTGGGCTAGTCCGGGATGCAAGACAGATTCCCTCACGTCTGTGCCGCTCTGGCAGACAGCTGGGAGCCTGCACTCGGCGGAGCCCCTCTGCATATGCTCTCAGGGCTTCCCCAAATGGTCTTCCCAGGAGAGTTAGTGCACCTCTTAGAAGCATCCCTGTTCTTAATAAACAGGGCCAGGATCTACCCAGCTTCCAGGCTCCGAACGTTGGTATCATGCTTGATTCCTTTCTTTCCTCAGCTCTGTTATCCCACCAACTACCCTTCCTTCCAAGTGCTTGGAGATTCTTCAGTGTACTAATGTTTCTCTGATTTTTCTAGCTTCAGAGAAACTAATGTTTCTCTGCCATTTAAAATGTTTTTTAATGTTTACTTATTTATTTTGAAAGAGAAAGTAAGAGAGAGAAGGCAGGGGAGAGAGAGACAGAGAGAGAGAGAGAGAGAGAATGAGTAGGGGAGGGGCAGAGGAGGAGAGAGAGAATCCCAAGCAGGCTCTGCACTGTCAGCACGGAGCTTGACACGGGGCTTGAACTCACGAACGGTGAGATCATGACCTGAGCTGAAATCCAGAGTTGGACGCTGAACTGATTGAACCACCCCGGCACCCCTGTTTCTCTGCCATTTAAAAAAATTTCAGGATTCTGTTATTTCCTCCCTGGACCACTAAGTGGCTTTTGGCTGGTTTCCACCTTCAATCTTGACTCACTGTCACGCACTCTCCAAGCAGCTTTTGGGGCACTCTTCAAACACACACACACACATTTGTTACCCCCTTAAAAACCTTTGGGGTTTTTGTTGCCTTCAGCGTAAGTCTGAGTTCGTGTAACCTGACTGGCATATTACTAGTGTTACCACTCTTCACTCTGAAACTTTTCTGTCTTCCCTGCTGTGCTCCCTCTATTCTGAACTTCTTTAAGATCCTGACTGCACCCCGCTTTTTCCCACTGTAGCCCTCTGTTTTTGCCACTTCCTTTCTTGGGATGGCCCCTTTCCACCTAGATCTCCCCTACATTTTATTCCAAGAATAAGGTTAGCTGTTTTCACCTGAAAGTCTTCCCTCCAACTCCTATCTGTCCAGCACCTGCAGTTTGTCCCCTTTATGAGCTCACATTAACACTCTGGAATCAGATTTTTTAAGGGGGGGGTGGGTTCAGATTGGAATTTGCTGCAGGAAGAGCTGAAGGAACAAACAGGAAGAAGGGTGTTACCCAGAGACTAGAAGCCTGTAGGGAGCTCCCACTCTGTGCCATTGGGAGACTGTCACCGTCGGTTTTAGCCACACATGAGGTGTCCTGGTGTTGCCCTGGCAGTTAAAGTCTGGAGCCCACCCCACCCTCCACGGCTGCTGTGGCAAGTGTCACAGCCATGGCACCTGCTTCTTTGCACTTGACAGCATGGAATGGAAGCTATTGATGCCCACCACTAAGGGGCTCTACTCCAATGCTGAGGTCCCAGCTTGGAGATGGGGTGAATGCCAGATCCTTCCCTCCCTTCTGACATGAGGTCTTGTCTTGTGTGCCGGTCCTGCTAGGGTGCCAAAGACTCAGCAGCGAATGACATCCAGGTCCCAGGTTCAAGGAGCAATGGGGTTGTGGGCAAAGAAAATGTGTATTTGTTAGATGGTGGTAAACGCTTCTGGGCCAGGCAGCAGGCAGTGATGCCCACGGGCCAGAAACGTGGAGAAGACAGCCGGGCCAAGGTGGTCATGGAGGAGGAGTGGGTAGAGAAGGCTTCCCCCATCCTTCTGGATGGGGGGCCCACAGCCCACAGCCACCAGCAGAGGCCATTGGAGCTCTTAAAGACTGGAGCTGTTCATGGAGGCTCCCGGAGGGGTTTCTGCCCACAGCCGTAGGTCAGGACCTTCTGGGTCCCTGCACCAATACCTTCCTTGGCCCTGTGGCCCAGAGGTGACGGAATTCAGTGAGCCCCATGCTCCCCCAAACCCAGGCCTGAGGGTGCGGGGTCTGTGTGTTCTACTGGGCTCCCTTCTGGGCGCCCCCTGGAATCAGATTTTTAATTGCCTGTTTTGGTATCTGTCTCTTCCCTAGACTATAAAATGAAGACAGAGATCATGGCTCATTTATTATTGATTCCCCAGTGCCTAATGTTAAGACCTGCTCTATTTATTGATGGATCATGGAATATTGGGGAGTATTAACTGACTGGTCCTGAAAGGGCACAGACCAAAGATGTACTGTTTAAAGCCATATCATTTTATTTGATTCTTGATCATTTAGATGAAATAATGCTCATTTAGGGTTAAAAGACTAAATGCCAGAAAACTCTTGCTCAGCTGTGCTGGAAGGAGCAGAGTCTGAGTAGTAATACTTATGGTAATTGTCTCCATTTAGATGAAATCTGGCTCAGCACATACATGGCATGATCTTTCCTCTTTGTGAAAATTTTGTAAGACTTAAGAGTTTGATTTAGTCACTTTCTGGACTAGCTTCCTGACCTCAGTTTATGAAATGACTGGAGAGAACTGAATGCAACAGCCCTAAAGGAAACTTACCCCATGAAACCAATCTTCTATCAGAATGGGCTGGCAGTTAGAGAACTCTATTTGTCTCTGTGGTCACTGAATCAACCACTGGTCATCGAGTCTGGGTTCAGAAGACCATCTGAATGGACTGAGGCTGATTTTACTGGTCGTCACAGCAGCCTCAAACATTAGTTGGATTTCTTCTCCCAGTTTTTTGACCCCATGCAGAATTGGTCATTCCCACATTTGTGCCAATACAGGACATCGTGCAAACAACTCCTGTGGCATTATCACCATGGTATGCAATTATTTAGGAATGTATCTGTGTCTCTTTGAGGATAGGGATTGCTTCTCAGATTCTTCTTTATATTTCTTATGTATAGGACTTTACAAATTAAGTAGTTGAATTGATAACTTTAATGGCAGTGAATGGTTAGTTGTCTCACAAGGGGGAGATTGTGTCTTCTTCTTCTCTCTCTAGTACTATTATGATTTTGTAGAGCTCTGTCAATTATTGTTGACATTATATGAATTAGTAAATTCACCTTGCTCCATAAGCACATTAGTGTTACTGATAACACACTGTCTTCCAAACTATGCAAGTTTAATCATGCTCCTGTATCAGAAATTATCTTGGGACCAGTGGGCATGGCTCTACTTGCTAGTATTCTGTATTCTAAAAACCCCATTATGGAATATATGTTAGTGCAAGTGACTCAGTACAAAATACAAACTTATTGTGAAATTATACATGTCTCATATATCAAATTCCAGTTGAGGCTGATAAAAATGGTTAGAACTATAATAAGGATGGTATGCCCCAGCAGAGGCAGTGACTGGAATTCAATGTGTCTGGTTCACTTGACCACAGCCAGGTCTGGAATCTGCGGGCCTCCTTTGTAGGGGATATTATCTTGGCTCAGTTGTGCCTCATGGTGAAGACTGTTACTTGGTTTTAGTGACCCCATTTTCTTGGAAATGATAAAGATGTCTTTCAGCTCAGAATATCCATACTTGAGAGACAAAGAGCTTTAATCTCCCCATGGGAATCTGAGAATGTCAGTCAGAGAATGTCGTACCATCAATTCAGAGGAAGGAGAAGATCTTCCCACGTTTTTTTGGTTTTGTTTTGTTTTGTTTTTTACTCTGACTCTGTTTCCCAGAGGATGCACCCAGTTATTTTAGTGAGTCATGAAAATATCCCTGGAGGTGCCATACTTCCCTGAGTTTTGTGCTTCCATTTAACAGCTTTTCTCCCCCCTGGGGAGAATTAAGGTGGAGGGTGATGGGGGAGTAGTGGTGATGATTTCAAAAGAGGAAAGAATTCTGGGACAAAAATGGCAATAGACAAATGGAAAAAGACCTAGTCATGTAGTCAGGCAGGACACTGCATGTAACCTCGGGCAAATCATCTAGCCTCTAGGAGCCAAATTTCTTCAGTATATTCAGAAAAATAAAATCTGACTTTTTCCCCCTAAAGTCCAAGAATGAGAAATAGAATGTGCATAGATTTTTTTTGTGGGTTTTTTGTATTTATGTATTTATTTAAAATGATAACATTTTCTATTTTTAATGTTTCTTTATTTTGAGAGAGAGAGCAAGTGGGGGAGGGGCAGAGAGAGAAGGAGAGAGACGGAATCCCAAGTAGGCTCCCCACTTTCAGCGCACAGCCCAATGCAGGGCTTGAACTCATGAACCTGAGCCGAAATCAAGAGTCGGATGCTTGAGCCACCCAGGTGCCTCTAAATGATAACATTTTCTAAGATAGCTTAGGCAGAAACCAGTTCAACTACTCTGAGGTGCACTTAATCTTAATGGGACCATTGACTCTGTCCAGGTAGGGGGAAACTTTTAGGATTATCGGGTTAGCTGAGCTTCTTGATCCTGATTGTGATAAGTGGTCTTACCAAAGAGGTGTCTGAGGAAGGGTGTGATGGACTGAATGTGTCTCCCCAGAATTCTTGTGTTGGAATCCTAACCCTCAGTGTGATGGCATTAGGAGATGGATGAAGTCATGAGGGTGGACTATGAGTCTGTGAATGGCTTAGTGCCCTTGGAAAAGAGACCTCAGAAAGCTCCCTCACCATTTCTGCCATATTGGGACATAGTGAAAAGATGGAACCAGGAAGCAGGGACCCTCACCAGTCACAAATCTGCCAGCACCTTGATCTTGGATTCCCCATCTTCCAGAACTATGAGTATATTTCTGTTGCACGTAAGACACGTAGTCTATGGTATTTCGTTATAGCAGCCCTCAGAGACTAACATGAGGAGCTAGTCAGATAGAGATTCTATATATTTTTCCGTGCCTTAGCTTCTTCTTTGTCAGATTGGGCCAATAATTCCTATCCTCTTTACCTTCAAGGGAAGCCGTCACATAGTAAAGAGGTCACATGGCAAAAAGGTCACATAATAAAGATGCTTTGAAAAATAGGGTAGCGATTCAATGTGAATTGTTCCTCTTTTACTGTCTTTCTTCATACAATATAGTGCTAGGCTGCTGTAAGGCATAGAGTAATTAATTATTGAATGACCTAAATGATTCAAATTTTTAAGATAACCTCTCAGTTAGATTGGAATGGCCAGTGATTGTCCACCAATGAACAAGGCTGATTGGTTCATTCACTGCAAAGTTTAGAGGAGAGATGCATAATTGCATACTTCTTGCCCATGGATGAAACCAATGCTTTCTCTTAATTAAATTAATTCAGGTTTCTCCTGGGTTACACAGGCCAATGGGCAACATTTTAGCTATGATAGATGCATAGCAGAGTTTCTCAACTTGGCACTACTGATATTTGGGGCTGTAAAAGTCTTTGCTGTGGGGTCCTTGTGTTTTTTTTTTTTTTTTTTTTGCATGTTTAGCAACACCCTGGCCTCTACCCACTAGGTGTCCATAGCAACTTCCCTCTTCAAGTTGTAAAAACCAAAAACGTCTGCAGATATTGGTAAATCTCCCCTGAAGGACAAAATTGCTTTTGATAGCCACTCTTTACCTAAGAATAGCTCTTTAATTGAAAGAATGAGTTTATGAATGAATGGATGAATGAATATAGAGAGAGGAAATGAAAACAGAGCTGAGGTGGTTGTTGCCCTTCATCAAATAGTCTTTTATAGTCTGTGTTTTTTTTTCATGTTGTAACTTATGAGTTACTAGAAATAGGTAAAAAATGTGTGTGTGTGTGTGTGTGTGTGTGTGTGTGTGTGTGTGTGTATGTATCCCCTCCTTTTGCAGACAACCTATTTACTTGATCTCAAGGATCTCAACACCCCTGATGACAGCATTGGGAAAACAGGTTGAGATACTAGAGTAGTATACCATTAACTATTTGTTGTTCGAGTGAGTCACTCATAAAGCAAATATTTATAGATCATCCACTAAGCACCGAGGTCTGTATTAGGTGCAGTCCAGTGGATTTAAGTACATGAATAGCTGTCTATAACATGAAGTAATACAGTCCATGCAACTACAACAGAATTAAGTACATGTTGCTATGAGAACACAGATTAACTCTGTTTTAGGGTGTGGGTGCTTTTGGAAGGATTCTCTGAGGAACATGAGAAGTATCCCACAATTAATTATTTGTTCAAGTTTTCCCAGCTGTGTGTACTTCCTAAACAATCAATCATTTGTTTATGATATTCTATAATTTTTTTTAAGTGCTCGGCCTCTTCTATTTAGTTAGTTGTCTTTGAGGATAGGAATGAGTTTTGCATGTTTGGGAAGTGGCAGGAAGGCTGTTAAAAATGCACTCTGCCTGGGGTGCCACATGCTATGACAATGAACAGAACAGACATGAGTCCCTGCCATGCAGAACTCACAGTGCGTAAAGTAAAATTCTAGGCTTTTGTGTTTTACCCCATGTACATCCTTAGATAGATAACTTTATCTCTGTAAACCTTTGCCCCCAGGTGTAGAATTAGGAGGTAGGATGAGATGATCTCAACTTGTCAGCATCTGACTTTCTATTATTCCACATTTCTTACATCCCCTACAACCCGTAAATCACTAAGTTTTCAACAAAAGTCAGTTTCCCTTTGGTTGGAGGAAACAGAATATATGGAAAACAGATCCTGTTATAGGCCCAGATTTCTGAGAAGTGGCACTACTTTCTTGGGGAAGACCTTTGCCTTGTTGGGTGTATCCACTGAAAAGCAAGGGAATTTAGAGACAAGAAATAAGGTGTGTTAAATGGCAGGTTCTGAAAATCTTCATTATGTGAATGCTGAGGTTCACATCTGGGAGCATTACTTGAGTCTTCCAAGATTTATTTCCTGTGTAGGATGTATAACTAAAAGTTCTTTATCCCATGGATATGAACTAAAGATATCACCTTCCATAGATAATTTATACCAAACCTACTTTTTCTACCCAGCATATAAATTACTTCTTTCTCTGGTGACAAATTAATCACTACTGATAGTAATATAAGTTACTTCTAATAGTTATAAACCATAGTTATAGTTCTTGACCTGGACGTCATATGATTTCTCAAGCGATTGCATATGTAATATCTCATTTGTTCTTGCCAACAAAAATATGGTAAAAGCTGGGTGGGGGTCATTATTCCCATTTTGTAGATGGGAAACTGAGTTTCAGAGAGGTTAATTAATTCACCTGAATTCTCACAGATAAATTGTGGAGGCATGATTCAACTTCATTGTTTCCACAACAATATTCAAAAGAGAACCAAAAGACTCAAACCAAAGGCAAGCCACAGAGTGAGAGAAATTTGCCATACATATGCTAAAAAAGACACTACAGAATATATAAAGGACTTCTAGGGTCAAGAAGTAAAAGACAGACAACAGTAAAACATGAGCCTGAATAGGAATTTTATAAAAAGAATGTATCCAAATGACCAACAAACTTATGAAAGTTTCCTCGCTTCCAATAGTCATCAGGGAAATGAAAATCAAGATCACATTACAATATCACTGTACGTTTACCAAATGGCTTAAATGAAAAAGATATTGAACATATCAAAAATATGTTGAACAATGACAACATTCCTAACTAACTGTTAGGAACAATGATAAGAATTGATGGGAACAGTGGCTACCGAACATGTGAAGCAATAGGGACTCTATATACTGTTGGCAAAAGTATACATTTTTGCAACCATTTTGGGAAACTGGCAGTATGGAGTAACATTGAATATTTACATACCCTGTGACCCAATAATTCTAGTCCTAGGTATCCAAAAGAAAAGTATATACATGTTAACAAAAAAAATCTCATACAAGAATGTTATAGCAGCATTATTTATCATCATCCCAAACTGGAATGATCTAAATATTCATCTACAGAGGGATGGATAAACAAATTATGACATATTTACATAGTAGAATATTATACAGCAATGAGAATGAAGAGCGACACTGTAGTGAGCATTGATTTATCTTTTATTTATTTTTTAATGTTTATTTTTGAGAGAGAGAGAGACAGAGAGAGAGACAGAGAGAGAGAGAGAGAGAGAGAGAGAGAGAGAGAGACAGAGTGTGAGCAGGGGAGGGGAAGATAGGGAAGGAGACATAGAATCGGAAGCAGGCTCCAGGCTCCGAGCTGTCAGCACAGAGCCTGACACAGGGCTTAAACTCACAAACCATGAGATCGTGACCTGAGCTGAAGTTGGACACTTAACAAACTGAGCCACCCAGCAGCCCCAATTTGTCTTTTAAACCTGGAATTTAATAAAAGAAGCCCTAAGCAAGAGTTCCCACAGTGTTCTTATTGGTGTTAGAAGCAAAGATAGTAGTTTATCTTTTGGTTGTGGTGACCAGAAAAGGGAACAGGGGCTTCTGGGATGCTGATAATTATCAGTTTCGTGATATGGTTTTTGGTTACATGAGTTTGATCAGTTTGTGAAAATCCATTAAGCTGCATTATTTGTGAGTTGTGTCCTTTTCTGTAAGTATATTGTTATTCAGCAAGATTTTACTAACTCCAGCAGATGAAGAACTGGAGTCATTAGGTCAATGAGTATCTATATGCCAAGAAGAGAGATGACTTCATGCAAAATCACCAACAAACCTGGGGTAGCTTATTTAAGAAAGTGCAGGTGAGTAAATGAAGAAGAAGGAAAAGGGGATGTATCCATTTGTGAATGGATCACTGGCCATCTGGCCACATGAAGGAAAAAAGCTTCTTGTGGGTTAAGTAAATTGCTGAAGGTCCAACAGGTTGTAAGTGGTTCAGCTGGAATTTCAATCAGTTTTTTTTTTAATCCTGTAGGTCATGCTTCTTCCACTATACAATCTCAGCAGGCAGTATTTTACTTCAGCCTTGAAACAGTGAAGAATAGGAAAAACAGAAGGAGGTAAAAGGGTAGACATCACCAAGAAACAATTTAAAAATTGGATTAAAGTCTGCCTTTTACTATAAGCTTTATGAGGATGTAGTCCTTGTCTATCTTGTTAGCTGCTGTTTGCCTAAGAGAAGTAAGTCTTTAATTGAAAGAAGGAAGGAAGGGAGGAGGGAAGGAAGGAGGACAGGGAGGGAGGGAGGGAGGGAAGGAAAGGAAGGAAGGAAGGAAGGAAGGAAGGAAGGAAGGAAGGAAGGAAGGAAAGAAGAGAAAGGAAGGAAGGAAGAAAGAAAGGGGAGAAAGAAGGAAGGAAGACAGGGAGAGAGGGAGGGAAGGAAGGAAGGAAAAAGAAAATAAGAAAGAAAGGAAGGAAGAAAGGGATAACAAAGGAGGGAGGGAAGAAAGGAAGGAAGGAAGACATGGAAGGGAGGAAGAGAAAGAGAGAGAAAAGAAAAAGGAGAAAGAAGGAGGGAGGGAGGGAGAAAGGAAGGAAGGAAGACAGGGAGGGAGGGAAGGAAGGAAGAAGAAAGAAAGGAAAGAAAGAAAGGGAGAAAGAAGGAGGGAAGGAAGGAAGGAAGACAGGGAGGGAGGGAAGGAAGGAAGAAGAAAGAAAGAAAAGAAAGAAAGAAAGAAAGGGAGAAAGAAGGAGGGAAGGAAGGAAGGAAGACAGGGAGGGAGGGAAGGAAGGAAGGAAGAGAAAGAAAGAAAAGAAAGAAAGAAAGAAAGAAAGAAAGAAAGAAAGAAAGAAAGAGAAGGAGGGAAGGAAGGAAGGAAGGAAGACAGGTGAGGAAGAGAAAGAGAGTAAAGAAAAAGAAAGAAGAAGGGAGGGAAGAGAGGAAGGAAGGAAGTGAGGGAGGGAGGAGGGAAAGGAGGGAGGAGGGAAGGAAGGAAGAGAGAAAGGAAAAGAAAGGGAGAGAGAAAGAAGGAGGGAGGGAAGAAAGGAAGGAAGTGAGGAGGGAGGAGGAAGGAAGGAAGAGAAAGAAAAGAAAGAAAGAAAAGAAAGAAAGAAAGAAAGAAAGAAAGAAAGAAAGAAAGAAAGAAAAAGAAAGGGGGGAGAAAAAAGGAGGGAAGGAAGAAAGGAAGGAAGGAGGACAGGGAAGGGAGGAAGAGAAAGAGAGAAAAGAAAAAGGAGAAAGAAGGAGGGAAGAGAGGAAGGAAGGAAGCGAGGGAGGGAGGAGGAAGAAAGGAAGGAAGGGAGGGAGGGAAAGAAGGAAGGAAGGAAGAAAAGAAAAAGAAAACAGATTTGGGAAGGATGTTACACTTCGTAAAACTAACAAAGTTTCTTATGGTTTTTGTTTCCATATTCTAAGTTAAGAAGCAAATAGAAAATATATATGTGTGTGTGTGTGTATGTATACATCCCCCTTCTCACCACACACACACACATACACACACACACACACACACACACACACACACGCATGCACACCACTAAGTTGGCCTAAAACTTCAGGGATCTCAGTATCCCTAATTACAGCTTACATTGCAGGCTACACAGAAGCACTGCTGATTCCAGTCCTGGCATGACTCCTGTTTAAACATACTTCCCAGAAATCCTAGGCAGCTTGCCATGTTAAGGAAACAATTGACGTCAGATTTTGAGCAGGGGAATCCGTCGAGGGTGGGGAGGAAGGCGGGGGTGAGTCGTTAAAGGTGGTGAGAGTGAGGCTTTTCATGGACCCTACAGCTGATGATTATTTCCCTGATTCCATATCAGGACAAAGAGGTTATTATTCCTGCGTGGCCCACCATTGCCTCTGGAGCTCTGTTCTGAAAGTCAATGGCTGCCTCAAGTTTCCTTTGGGGATACCGAATGAGTCTGGCTACGATGCTAAAGAAATTTCCTCTCTTTTGCTGGCTCTCTTGATGGTTCGCCATAGTTAAAATATTTCTTTTTATTAATTATGGATGGCCTTTAATGTTCCCTTTAGTGCACAGACTGTTATTAAAATGACCTCAGAAATTATTTAGTCAAACTTCTTCCCGCTGCAGGAATTTTTTGTGTGGCACAAAACCATTCTCCATTCAACAAATATTTATTCGCTGTGGCAGATATTGTTAATGTTCTACCTAGTGTTCAATTACTTTTCCTTTTTCCTTGCCCGTGGAATTTTTTTTTTTTGAGGGAGAATTATGTTCACACCCAAGCAATAAATTTTTATTGGCGTCAGTCAATCATGATAATCCTATTGTCACTTAGCATTCTTGGAAGCCCTGGTACACCTTCATTCCGGCCAAAGAGACCTAAGAAAAGGAAATTGCCCTGCAGAATTATTCAGGAGGTTTTGATTTTCTAATGAAAAGAGACAGACATACTGCAGTGCCCTTTCTCATTCTGGCCTTGAAGGTGAATATGATACTTGCCACCTTGTGACCAAGAGGATAACGGCAAGAAAGCTATAGACACTATGGATCTCGTGAACCAACGCAAGGAACCAGTTAGCTGTAGATACCTTGTTATATAAAGAAAACATAGTCACTGTGGTCAGGTTTTCTGTTTTCTGCAAAAAAGATACCTACATTCAAGATACACTCCATTCCAGGCCCTGTGTTGGGGAAGGCATGTGGTACACATAGAGATGCACCGTGCAGATCCCCCTTCGAGGAAGACCCGCTGCCCAGCAGTGAGGCCCGGGATCAGTGGACAGCCTCCAGCTGCCAGCCTTTGCAGTTCTGAAAAACTCCCCTCCAGAGAGCCCCCCCGCCCCAGTCTGAGATCTGACCCTTCCTTGGGCAGCCTACGTCTTATGACTAGGTGGGGTTAGGGCATACAGATCAAATCATTTTGGGCCATTGTGGGACTCGCTGGCAGGTACTTACTCCAGAACTCCCCATCAGGTTGACTGAGGATTTGATGACATATTGTTGCATTCGTGGCCTTGAATGGCAATGGCCAGTAAAACTGCTCCTAATGGGCAGGGTGAGGGGTGGGGGTGAAAAAGGTAATTGACCAAGGTTGGAATATATATGAAGATATGGTCAGTACCGAATGGCTTGGCAGGATAGTCAAGAAGTTTCAGCGAGAGGCATATGGATGAACGTTTGGGATTAGCACAAAGTACCTCTGTATCACAGGTGAACCGCTGCCTGAGAGTATCTTTTATGCGAAAGGCACTGGCAAGATGACTGGTCTAGTTGTTATTGGCCAGCCTCTGTCATCAAGCATCCCAGGATTAACATGACAGGCAGACGACTGATGTGGCCAAGGTAGTGGAGATTACACATGGGTTCTGTAGTATGGACTCCCACTGACCAAATCTGATTAGCTGCTAACATGGCGTGACGCTGGATGGTCTAACCAGCCAGCAGCAGAAATGAACAACGAACACCCGATGTAGAACCAAACCTTGAGAAGACCAGTTGGCCGCTTGGCTGCAAGTTGACTATGGGCTCTTTCTGTTCTATATGGGTCAATGCTTCTTTCTTACAGCAACAGAAACAGTATTTTGGATTTGGATTTGCTTTTACTGCCCGTGGGATTTAAGCAGTCACTGCTACCTAGAGGCTTATAGCATGACCAACCAGCATGGGATTCGCATATAACATTACATCAGACCAGCAGACCCACTTGATAGTAAAGGAGGCATGGGAGTGTTTTATCTTGAATGACAGTCTACTTTTCTAAAACTATACGTCTCAGTCTCATGATGCCACTTTGATGGTAATGTTTTACCAATGTTGGTTCATAAATGAATACTAAGCATTCCTGACCTGATCTTCCCACCCTGTAGGGAAGGTTTCTGGACAAGGATAGAGATAGTTACTCCTATATTAATAATGCCTTACTTCTGCCATTGGACAGTTCTCTACTGTTCTGTGCAATAACGCCCATCAAGTTAGCATTAGGAAATATTTGGGGATTTAAGATTAGCACTCAGAAAGTTGATGAGATTTATTGATATAATTTATCAGTCATAAAGCAAGCTCATATGTGAGCTCTGTGCACACTTGTTTTTCCATGAATGTATAAGTGATAGTGGATGAGAGTGAAAAAATAAGCCCAGGGATTTTGGGGATGTGACTTAAAATCATATGCAGTGACTCTGACATTTCTTCACAACTGATGTTTTTTTAATGTTTTTAATTTTTTTAGTGTTTATTTATTTTTGAGAGAGAGAAACAGAACATGAGTGGGAGAGGGACAGAGAGAGAGAGAGAGAGAGAGAGAGAGAGAGAGACAAAATCAGAAGCAGGATCCAGGCTCTGAGCTGTCAGCACAGAGCCCAGTGGGGGGCTCAAACTCACAAACCGCAAGATCATGACTGAGCCGAAGTCGGATGCTTAACTGACTGAGCCATCCAGGTGCCCAGATGTTTTATTTTAAAAATGTATGCAAATTTTGCCTTTTGTTTCACAGTATATCTGTTTCTATCATAATAGAAAACAATTGGGCCGGTGGCTCGGTTAGTTAAGCATCTGACTCTATTTTGGCTCAGGTCATGATCTCGTCATCATGAGATTGAGCCTTGTGTTGGAGCCTGCTTAGGATTCTCTCATTCCCTCTGCCTCTGCTCCTCACCACCCCCCCCCCCAGAAAAGAAAACAATCAATTCATCTCCAAGTCTTCATTAAATTAGTGTTCTAGACAGATGTGCCATATTCACCCTTTGTCTTCACTTTTCCCTGCACACAGAGTATCTCCTTGGTGAACCCTTGGAGTCATAGAAATTGCTCAGAAATGGAATGAGGTTGGAAGCAGGAGGAATACAGAGGACTGATTTCTGGGAGCACCTGTTCAAATAGAGGATAAAGGAAGACAAGCAATGAAAGGGAACAGGAAGGCATAGTCCGAGGGATAGAAGAAATGGAAGACAGTCCTTAAAACTGAGGAAGGACAGTGTCACCTTAGGACCCAAACCACTTTGAAGTTTGAAAGAACCGTTTCTGTAATGCTATGGAAATAAATGATACAGTGGGTTAAAGAGTGAGTGGAAAGACTACTAATGTATTTATATATATATATATATGTACTATCTCACTATTTAACTCACTTTTTCCTTTTTTTTTTTTTTGCTTTCACTTATAGTAATTATTTTTTATTTCATTTTCTTTTTATTACTTTATTAGCTATAAATTCTTTCATTATGTTTTCTGTCATTGTTGATGACAATTCAACTCCATTTACCCTCTCCCATCTTATTAAGCTATGGTCATGTATTTGAATTCTACATATATTTTATATTCCATGGGACATTATTATTTTTATTCATATACTTAGTATTCATTTAAGTTTACCTATGTTTATCCTCTCAGTTGCTTATTGCTTCCAGATTCTCTGAGCTCCCATTTTCTTTTTGCCTGAAGACCTCCCTTTTAACGTAGGGCTGAACATGGGAAATTCATTTTTTTAAAATATCTTTACATTTCACCTTTATTCTTGAAGGATATTTTTACTGAGTATAGAATTCTATATTGGTAGTTGTTTTGTTCAATACTTTGAATGTGTCACTTCAATTTTTTTCTGGTTCGTCACTTTTCTTTTATGTGGTCACCTTTACTATTGAGCTGGTGTTGATGCTCATTTGAAAGATCTGTCTGTTTACCTGTCTATCTAGCATCACCTATCTATCATCTGTCATGTCAGCTGCTTCCAAGATTTTTCTTTTTGTCAGTTTTGGCAAATTCTTGATAACTGTACCTTCAAGTATTATTTCTTCTCCCTTTTCTCTCTCTCCACTCCTTCTGAGACTTCAAGATATGTATGCTAGACCCTTTGCTATGTCTCATGAGTCTCATAGACTCTTTTACACTTCCCACATCTCCCCCTCTTTCTGTGTGTGTATAAGAAGCATTTTTTTTCCCATTGATCTTCCAGTTCGACATTTCTCTCCTGAACATTATTGGCTATACAATTAAACACACGTATGGAATTCTAACATTTCAATTATCTTCTTTTTCAGAGTTTCATTAAAAAAAATAGTTTCTAGTTTTCTGCTAAAATTCTATATCTTGTCATCTGATTTCTTTCATTTCAAGCATAATTACTTTGAAGTCTATGTCTCATAACTTCTATATCTGGATCTCTTGCAAGCCTATGATTTTTTTATCTTATCTCTTCATATGCTTTGTAACTGCTTTATTGATCACAGGATATCATGCTTGAATGTTACCTTTCTTCAGAGAGGATATACTTTGATTCTCACCAGCACTTTGTGTAAGGACAGATCTCCTAAATTTGGTCTCATATTAAGTTAAGCCTGTTTGTTCATTTCTAAATTGTAGCCCTTCTTGTGTACTCATATCTGGAAGTAGAAGTATTATGTCCTGTATTCATGTGTCAATTTGAACTGAACTCAAAGTGGAAAGAGCTATGACTATGAATAGAATATGAATAGAATATGATTCCATCCTTTAAATTTCAAATACTAGGTACTAGTATTACCAGACCATTTACTCCAAATTCTGATTCTCTTTACATCATTTTATTTTATCTATGTATGTATGCATGTATCTATCTATCTATCTATCTATCTATCTATCTATCTATCTTATCCTTCCATCCATCCATCCATCCATCCATCCATCCATCCATCTGTCCGTCCATGCTTCCCTGACTCAGTTTGGGGTGAGAAACAAATACATGCCTCCCTACCCAGGCTGAGATGAAGGGAGATGGTCCAACACCCTACTACTCTGAGCATTTGAATTCTCCTACCATCTTTCACTTCAACTCTTTCATATCCACAAGTGAGACCTCCCACATTTTTTTTTTGTTTTTTGTTTTCCTCCTACCTTTATCTTGATTTACAATATGCTGAGAAGAGCATTTTTAAGAAAATACATAATTAAATGTTAAAAAATACATCTTATGGTATAAATAAGACATATATATATATATATATATATATATATATATATATATATATAATGTGTGTGTGTACACACACACACACACACACATATACACACACACACACACGCACACACAATGGAATATTAGCCAGATATCAACAAGAATGAAATCGTGCCATTTGCAACAATGTGGGTGGAACTAGAGTGTATTATGCTAAGCAAAATAAGTTAGCCGGAGAAGGACAACTACCATATGATTTCACTGATAGGTGGAATTTAAGAAACTCAATAGATGAACATAGGGGAAAGGAAGGAAAAGTAAAATAATATAAAAACAGAGAGGGAGGCAAACCATAAGAGACTCTTAAATAAATACAGAGAACAGAGGGTTGCTTGGAGGGATGTTGGGTGGGAGTACGGGCTAACTGGGCGAGGGGCATTAAGGAGGGCACTTGTTGGGATGAGCACTGGGTGTTATATGTAAGTGATGAATCACTAAATTCTACTCCTGAAACCAAGATTATACTGTATGTTAACTAACTTGAATTTAAATAAAATCTTGAAAGAAAAAATACACCTGTGGGTTTAGGCTTATTGAGTAATTGTGATTTAATTTTCTCTAGCATTCTCTTTTTTCCCAAATATTGAACAATAAACATATATTTACCTGCTGTCTGAACAATAACAAATGTTACTTTTATAACAGAATTTTTCATCTTTTTAAAAGCGGAGTTAAAATTATTACCTCCAAATATATCCTGAAAGTCTGTTTAATGATTCAATTAATTGTCTGAATGATTGTCTTTAAAATAGATAAGTAAGCAGGCCTCTTACCACTTCTCAGTTTTCTTACAGTACCTCAAGAATGAAATGTTATGGTTTCTATATAATGTTACATTCAGATCAAATCTGAAATCTTTTAGGAAAAATGTATCACTTTAGTCATCCTTAGGATAGACAGAACGTGTTTATTTCAAGTGATGTCACTAACTAATGTCCACTTGTTCCTACCTTTCTCCTTCTTCATGTTGGTTGGAGCACCATGGAAATTCACTAAAGGCTGCTACCCAGGAGACTCAAGAGGGAATTGTTAAAAAGGAGAACTATCCAAACATTATCTTTTCCCTTTGCAGACCAAACAGGAAAGAAAACTCATAGGCAAAGTACTAATAGATGTGCTTTGTGCTCGAACGCTCTAAGAAGGATATGGTCTGGACTAAGGAGCTGTGGCTCTCTCTGGTTCCATGTGCAATGACCCAAGGTTTGTGGGTTCAGGGCCAGAGAAGTGGATTTCTGCCACTGAAGACTCATTAGGGCTGATGCTGTGATGGTGCTAGAAGGGAAACCTTATGTTCGCCTCAGATCTGCCAACTGTCCAGCTGCCATCCCCATCAGCAGTGGCAAGAATGCTCTGAACTTGGACTAGAGAAGACACAGTGAGAGCCAGGCTAGTCAATGAGCCTAATCATGGTAATGCTAATAATAGCAGACCTTTACTGAGCACTTACTGTGAGCCAGTACTGCTGAGAGCAGCCTGTGTGCCTTGCCCCACTTAATCATCCCAACTGTAATAAAGCTGGGCTGTTATGATAACTGTTTTGCATTTAAGAAATGAGGCTCAGACAGCTTAAGTAGTTTGCCTATGATCCCTCGGTCAGACAATGGTCGTGGTAGATTCTGCACTCAAGTCTGTCTAACTGTTGCCCAGGATCTCATCACTTGGCTTTCCCACCTCTCAAGTCCAGTGTCTCAGCAGGGCACTCTGGTCCTCCAGGATGTGGCCCCAGGCCTCCCTCCTGCCCTCCCTCCAAATCACCACAGGCCTCTTTTCTTGGGCCCTACAAGTTCAGCTCCACTCCCCAAGTACATCTTGCGCTTCTGAGATTCTTTGCTTTTGCTCACTACCTGTGCTCATTCCCTTCTTACCTGCCAAACCAGCTTTCATCCAATTCCCTGTGCACATGCCACTTCCTGTGTGGAGCCTCTCTCAGCTTCCTCTTCCACCTCTCGGCCTCCTTAAATCTGTTCCCTCAGTACCAAGTTCATGCTTTAGCACAGAGGTTAGCACACTATGGTCTGCAGGCCAAATGGCCGGCTGTCCAGTTTCATCTGGCCCACAAGCTAAGAATAGCTTTAATATTTTTAAATATTTGGAGGGGAAAAAAATCAAAAGCATAGTATTTTGAGACACGCGGAAATTATTTGGAATGCAAATGCCGAAGGACATAAATAAAGTTTTATTGGTAAATAGGCAGATTCATTTGTGAAGATATTGTCTATGGCTGCCTTGGTACTACAACAGCAGGGTTCAATAGTTGCAACAAAGACAGAGGGCTCCGTGTCTCAAATAGTTGCTGTTTGGCTCTTTATAGAGAAACAATTTGCTCACTCCTGCTTTGGAGTACTATCAAATTGTACTTCAATATGATGTTGCTGAGTTTTATATCACTGTGCCCGGCCTGGGGCCTTGTCCTAAGTAGACAATAATTTAACGAGCATATGAATGAAAGTTAAAAGTATATGGGAAGGATTAGACACCAAGAACTTGGACCCCATATCATTTCTGTCAGTGCTGTCTCAAAGTAGGGGAATCTGATCAACAGTTTTCACAAAGGGATACTTCACAGCTGGTAGTAGCAAACCTGTTACCCTTTATAGCCTGGGACGATGCAGATCTGGATGGGAGCAGTTTCAGGACTCTGGACAGAGAAAGTCACATAGAGTTAGGCACTGTGGGAACACCTGTAGTATTCTGTAGAGATTCATGGCCAGCTGATGGGAACCTCTCAAGGCAGGAGCCAAGAAAATAGATGCCCTGGTCTCCTCCTCTCCCTTCTTCCCATCTCTGCTCAGTCCCTCTGTTGGCAGAACTCAACCAGGCGCTGGAGCACTGTCAGTGTCATGCATGGAGGCTGGTTCCTGGAAAACAGCGCAGGAGGGAGAAGAGAGCAACCATGGGGGGAAGAGGGAAAGATATTCTACATACAAATTCGTGACAAGTCACATCTATTCTTCAGGCTTCAATTTCCTCACCTATAAAATGGTCAAGTTGGTTTGTGACGTTTATTAATGACAACAGCAACAACAATGAAGAGTAAGAGAAGTTTTTGTTGAGAACTTACTGTGAACCATACAATCATTTTGTCAGACAGCCTTCGGAATAAATACCATCCCCATCACACAAATGAGAAACCTGAGGCTCAGGAAGAAATTGCAAGATATTTAATGGCCAGTCAATGGCCCCATTTGAGACTACACTTTTCCTGAAGTCCCTCTCTCATTCTTGCTTACCAGAACCCCAATCTGGTTGCACCGGTTGGGGCAGTAGCTTCTTGGGGCTTCTGATGTCTTTCAAGTTAAACTCAGTACTAACTAGTCAGCCTTGGGTTACCTGTCAGCTCTTCTGGATTCACTAAATTCACACATTCCCTCCCTCGTCTCATATCTAGTGTCCTATGGACACCAGTTTCAGGCAGGGTCTCCCCTATTTCTCCCCAGAAAGCAGAGCTGCTAAGGAAACATGGTCCCCCATCCCCTAACCTCTTCCTTGTTACTATTGTAATAAGAGACTTGGGCAGGAGTCCTAGCAACAGAGACCTTTTCAATAAAATTAGTCTGATGACAGATATACCAGTGTTTTCCAGAAACATGTCGAAGGCTGAACATCATTGGTCTGAATCCTGGTATGTTTGTTTATTTATTCTGAGCAATTTGCTCAACACTGGAACCCTTGTACATCATAGCATGGATGTGATTTCTTAATTATTCATGCCATTAATAATTGACACCATTAATAACACTGTAATACCATTAATAATTGAGTGCATAAAATGGTATTCTCTGGAATTAATTTATTATCATTAATTTTCTGTGCCAGCTTACTAGAGCTCATTAGAATGGTGGTCAGGGTCTGTGCATCAAATTATTTAACTAGTCATCTTCAGGCTTAAAAGGCCAAGGAATTGTGGAATTCACTCCAACCACAGCTTCTCCTTACCATTAACAGTCTCCTCTTTTGTCTTTTATCCAGGAAAGGCGGGGGTGGGGGAAAGCATCTTGTGAACACGTCCACATAATTCAATCTCACTCCTGGCTTATAAAATAGGGCTTAATGAAGAGGAAGGAAGGAAGATGCCCTCGGGCCTACCAGTCCCCCCAAGACAGGTCTAGAGCTCAGCCCTCTCCTGCCATAGACCCCAAGAACTGTGACTGCTCCCATTCCCTAATTAAAGCTTTGGGGGTGCCCGGGTGGCTCAGTTGGTTAAGCTTCTGACTCTTGATTTCAGCTCAGGTCATGATCTCATGGTTCATGAGATCAAGCCCCAGGTGGGGCTCTGAGCTGACAGCTCAGAACCTGCTTGGGATTCTCTCTCCCTCCCTCTCTGTCTCTCTCTCCCTGTCCCTCCCCCACTTGCATGTGGTCTCTCTTTTTCCCTCAAAATAAATAAACATTAAAAAATAAAAAGGCTTTGGCCACCTGTTTGCTCCTCCAGGATCTCTCATCCCTTAAACTGACCAAAGAAAAATGTTTTTGTCTTTGCCATCTCATCGTGATGCTACCCCTTAAGAGAAGCCAGATGACCCTTTTAAGAGTTTCAGAGCCAAATATAATAGAGGCACTGAAAGGAGAGAACAAGAATTGCCTTCAGGGATCAGGTACACTCATTCTGTGATTTTACAGAGCTTCAGTCCTCATGTGAGGCACTGAAATTCATTGAGCCTAATGTAACTACAAAATGGCGTAATACCTACAGTGAAGGCAGGAGAGATAGCCATGGAGAAACACTGCCTCAGATGCCCCTTCTAGGAAGGACCTGATGCCCAAGTGAAGGGGATGGTCCGCAGACGGCCTCCAGGTGTTGGCATCGTCAGGGTCTGCTGAGGTGGGGAGAACGGCCGGGTCTGAGGGCACAGCCTTACCAGGTGGGATGACAGACTCATTTGGTCTGCCTGGAACTTTCTTGGCACTAAAAGTCCTGAGGCCCAGGATCGGGGTTTGGACTGAAGTCCAAGTCCGTGGGCACGTCTTTTGAAAGCAGAGACATTTGCCCTAAGCGTTTGACAAGGCCAATCCTCTGTGACATTTTGGGTGCATTGTCTGGAACAATGGACCACAGTGATTCTGCTCTTCCTCCCTTCCCCCATGCCAGCTGAGCTGAGTACAGCTGCCCACAAAGCCCAGTGGGATCTTCTGACAAGAAAATTAATGTGATATATTCCTCCCATGAACTCCCATAACACTCCATAACTTTCTAATGGTGCTCTCCACATTTCATGTTTTATTATAGCTATCGCTGAGTTTCTCTTCCCCTCTCCTGAACTGTGAGCCTCAAACCCCGTGCCAGTGAGTGCCAGGTTTGTGTATGAAGAAATGAGGGAATGGATGGCACCTAGACTTCCCTCCTTTGGATGCCCATTAAGGTTTGAGAGCCCCCAGCTGGGCAGGGTTAACCAAGTATGTGAAAACCTGTGACATCAAAAGCCTGCCTCCACCTGAAATCCAAAGTCCTATTTTGTTAACTCCTAGGTTTATTTGTGCAGGAATACATCTATTAAATAATAGATGCAAAATCACTTTAGGAATTATTTATGTGCGAGGTTAAACCTAGAAATATGTCGGTGTCTCTGTTTAAACATAGTCTAATCTAGTCTTGGAAACAGGGCAAATGTATCAAAATTGCTATTCTAAATTGTACTGAGGTTTTCCGATAAAAAGGAATAAACTAATACTACCTAGTAGCAGATACTTGTTACTAATCTTCTCTTAGTGGATTGAATGCTTCAGTTAGCTTTTTAGGATCTTTGAAAATCTTATCTGTGTATACTGGAGCCTTTTTCCCTTGTGTCCCTGGAGGTGTATATAAATAGATACAATCATGTGGTCTTGAATGCCAATTGTAGGTGTTTTTCCATCTCTCTGACCTTGTTTAACCCTTCTCCTGGATTTAGCCTTCCTGATTAACCAGAGGGGAAAAATTCATAGTATCACCCAGACGCTTTGATGAAGGATACTGACCCCCCCCCCATGATAGAAATCTTCTTCCTGATGAAACTTATCAACTATTAATTAGTTCACTCAACTGACCAGGGATGCGTCTGCATCAGATGATATTAAATGCTCGGAAAAGGACACGTCTGGGACTCCGAGGCCCTTGCATTTGAAACTCATTGCCTTCCTGCCACCCAGGTTTGAAATTGGGTACTGCTCTAAATTAACTTTAAAACTCAGCTCCAACTGAAAACGTTGGGTCTCATATGGGCAGGTATCATCACCTGACATACTCCACATTGATTCATTTATCTGTTTATTGTCTATCTCCTTCCAATATAAATCAGTTCTATGTGGTCAGGGAATTTTGTGAAGTGTGCCTAGCACAGAGAATTTTTGTTTGTTCAATGCATTGATTGAATGATTAATTCATGGACCAATGGATTCATTAAATGATTAATTTCTGAATTTTCAAACTTCTAAAAATCTCCAGTGAAGGTATCCTCAAAGCCATCTAGTCTAACTTGCGTTCTGCACCCCTCTGAACAGTCATCACCTTGAACGTGAACCATGCCAGGAAAAGGGGCTCATTACCTACTAGGAGAGGCAACTCTACCGTCTTGCTTTAATTGTGGCATAGGATAAGTTTGCTTACAGGGCATTGTTTGCATAAAGTGAAGCCTGTTTTTGTACTTGTTATGATAGAATAATCTGTAGCTACTCCAGAATTACTAATTAATACTTTTCATAAAGTCAAGTGAAGTTTTTTACATTGAGTGAATCCTTCCTGTGCTCTAGATGCTTTGCTTATACTAATTCTCACAATAATGCAACGAGGTCATCATTTGTGTACCCGTTATCCAGATAGGCCAAATGAGCTTCAGAGAATGTCCTACTAAGGCATTCAGCCTTAGCAGTGGCCGAGAATTCTGGTCTTCCTAGCATTATTATGTTCATTGCTCAAATAATTACTAATACTTGCAGAACACTTATACAGCTCACAAAATATCCTTAAAAAATCTATCTCACCCTAAATTTATTAGCACCCAATGAGTAAGAAGGGCATTATCACCCTGGAGCTAGAACTCTAGAGACAGGTTCCGAACAGCAAACAGTGAAGTTAAGACAAGTGAACTGGAAACAAGTTTCATATTTTGCACTCTAACACCATTCCACCACAAAAAAAAAATCTTGTCTGATCCTTACAGTGTATCAACTCCTTCCAAAAATTTGACATTTGTTTCAATCACTGAATTTATAAACACATTCTTATTTCCATCATAGGCCCTGGGTGGGGCCAAAGCAGCAAAGATGAACAAGGCATAGACCTGCATGCTGTGAGTTCACAGGGCCATTCACAGGAGGGCTCAGGAGTGTCACGGAAGACAGTGAGAGTCTGATGTCATGCTTGCTTTGGGAAACCTGGCAGGGCAGGGCAAATGTTTCTTCCTGTTTGTCTTTGAAGTTGGTTTGCGAATACATCTTTCTTCCCTACCAGACTATAGGTATCTTGAGGGCAATAATGATGACAGGGACATCTTGACATCCTCTTAAGCATTTGGCACATAGCTTTGTCCAATGTTGGTGCCAGTAACGGCGGCTTTGTATGACCCAAGCTACTATTTTACACTAGGACATAGCCACTCATGTGTTCAAATATATCAAGAACCCTATCATAAGAGGTCTGGGCTGCTTTGAAAGCGTTCGACCAGTTGAAATAGTTAAGCGACTCAGCGGAGAGAGATGGGCCACCAGATCAGGAGCTGACACTTGGAAGGGAAAGGTGGGCTGAGGGCCAGGGCCAGGTTAATAGAGCTCCAGGTGGAGGCCCAAGTGGAACCTAGGGTGGGCTCAGGAAAGATGCTCAGGAAGAAGTCATCCACACTGTGCCACCCTCGAGGACACAACAACCAGATTGTATCTAAGCCTGCCTCAACTCTGGGGAGCCTAAGGAAGACTAGTGAGGATGAAAGAGGGAAAGAAAGGAGAGAAAAGAAGCTAACCATGGATCCCTTCCTCACAGCAGGCTCCCAAGCATGAAGTGGAATCTGAGCCGACAGAGAAGGGAAATCTTCAATCGCAGTAGTGGGTGGTGTTAGATACTGGGCTAATACTTTAACCATTGAAATGAGACTGTTCTCTTGCCTGAAGGGGTACCAGAGAATATATCTAAAAATCTGAGGTGACCCAGAAAAGGTAAAAGCCTGTGTCTAGAGGCCCATGGCTCAGGTTTAAAGGGACAGCTAAAAGAAGAAAGCTGCCGTCTGTTTATATGCTCTGAAGTCCGTCACAATCAACAAAACTCGTTGACACAGAATTGATATAACACAGGTTACACAAATGTGAATCTTGCTTTATTGTTAAGGGCATAACATGAGCACTTCCTCATACTAGAAAAGAAATTTCATAATTATTTCGTGGTTGCATAATGATCCATCCAGCGAATGTGCTTCCCCAGTGATTGGGTGTTTGGGTTGTTTGAAGTAATTTGCGTCTTAAGCTCAGAGTTACTGCACACACAGCTGCATACACCAGTTGGAACAAGTCAAGTTGAATTCGAACATATTTTTTTTTCCATAAAGCATTGTCTTAAGTGCATATTACTGCTCACCTGGGGAATGAACCCCAAAATTAGATTTTCAAGAAACTTGGGCTTCTTTCAAACAATGGGCTGATTGTCCCATTTGAATTAACTTCTCTAGAATGATTTAGACAGGAAATGGGAGGAGCCTGGCCTGCTCAGAGCAGGGCTCTCTGCTGTCCAAGTCAGCTCCCATAGAAGCTATCGGAGATGCTGTTGATTTAACATCAAAAGTATCCCTTGGATCAGTTTGATTCTGAGAGAGAGAGCGTGTACACGATGGGAGAAAATACCTTTCCCTGAAAAATTATTGAACATATCCTGTATCATTGAGACTCTGGACCCACATTATCTCATTAGGACTGTAAGAGAACCTTGACTACTGGTGACCAAGAAAAACTTATTATCCCCAGTTAGCAGATGAGGAAACTGAGGCTCAGAACTTTTCCAAACTCAATCTACTGTTGGATAGCAGTGTCAGAGGACCAGAATTTAGGCCTTTTCTCTCTCTTAATTCATGTTCTACACACATATTAACATGTTATGATAATATGGTGTTTGTGTATATAGATATAAAATCTTGACACAATAATCCGGGACTGGAAAGGTTTGCTTGGATAATGAAGGCCCTGGGATCGGTTATGGTCTGATTTTCACTGATGTTGGTACATGTTCTACAATTCTTCAAATTCTTGCATTTCAAGCCAGAGCTGTGTGTTTAGCAATTAGGAAAACTCAGTGAAGTATGGCTTCACAGAGGAAGAGCGCTCTATTCAGAGTGCTTTTTTAGAATATACAGCATTTCCTTCCTTCAATGAAATAGTGATCTAAACATTCCATTATTCAAACATGGGGTGAATAATAACAAGGCACTGGCTGGAAGTATTACAATGGGAAAATACATAGAGGGATTTATAAGCTTTTGTATTGAAACTTGTTCAACATCTTCTCTTAAAAAGAAAAAAAAAGTTCCCAAGACTTGATTTGACTCCTTTGCTGTGTGCTATTTTATTTTCTGCACAGGCCGGAGTTTGCTAAGAAACGCTAGCAGTCTCCAATGTCAGAGGCAATGGGTTATAGAACCATCAAAAACAAAGACTGGGAATAGCTGCAAAGCTATTGCTTTTGTTTTGGGAGGATAGATGCTGGATTCCACCCTTTAATACGTTCCTCATGGAGTGTAGCTGAGTCTGATTTCAGTGGTGGGTGTAACCAAGACCTTTGCCCTCAAATTCATTGCAAGGGGCTGTAGACAACAAAGGCCACTCAAGGACTGACAAGGAGTCCTCTTGGAATGAGTGTAATCCAAAACCCATCACAGAGTTTTATTAGAACCAGGGAAGGTGACAGAACTATTGGTCACGACTCCAAAGAAGCTAGAGAAATCCCACATGCTTCAGGGACTACTGCAAAGCTTCCGTCAGTGCCAAAGGCTCATTTAACTCTTTTCTTTTTTTTTTTTTTTACCTTTCACGGAGGGCAGAAGAAAGTACTGGTATTGTTGAATTTGGGCCACTTATGTTGGCTTTTTTTTTTTAACTCTTCTGGAAAATGTGACCATAAACCTCGGTAAGAAAGAGAATGTCTTCTGTTAGCTTAAATTTGATACACATCATCTAGTCTAACTCAGGATGCTTATGGGCACTCAGTAGAACTGAGCCTTAGCTTAATTTGTTTCTTTCTTGGTAATACCCACTTTTAAAATTATTTTTTTAAGGGAGAAGGCAGTCCCTTAAGAATTAATGGAAGGAGCTCAATGCAGAGTCCCACGACCTGGGTAAAAACCTAGCTTTTATCAGTTATTAGGAGGTAACCCCAGGAAAAATTTCTTTTTAAATAGTATTTATTTATTTTTGAGAGAGAGAGAGAGAGAGAGAGAATCTGAAGCAGGCTCCACTGACAGCACAGACCTGAAGCAGGGCTCAAACTCACAAACTGTGAGGTCATGATCTGAGCCGAAATCAGGAGTCGGATGCTTAACCAACTGAGCCACCCAGACGCTTCCCCCAGAGAAAGTTCTAACTTCTCTGAGCCTCAGGGATATCTAGTATCATAAATAACAATCTGATGACTTGGGGCCATCAATCCCAATTTACAGATGAGAAGGAAAAAAAACCTGTTGCTGAGTGAAATTCCATACTTTGCACCACAAGGAGAGTTGGCAGGCTTGAAGCTAGACTCTGAAACCTCATCACTGAGCATGCATGACCTTGCTGAGTCCGCTCCACAGTGCTCCCCCTGCCAGAACATATTTTCTCTTGATTGTGCTATTCAGAGATCTCCTCTATCATTCCTTCTCTAATCACATACTTTGTCCAATCGTG
Organism: Acinonyx jubatus; assembly: GCF_027475565.1. NCBI lineage: Eukaryota > Metazoa > Chordata > Mammalia > Carnivora > Felidae > Acinonyx > Acinonyx jubatus. Next base: position 12,009,957 of record NC_069394.1, read on the forward strand.
GACCAACATACAATAATACAAATCTTTGCTTGACATAAAACCCACCTGGTTTAATTCTGAACTCCAATTTGTTTTTAACAACCTCTCCAAATAGCTTGAATAGCCAAAGCAGCCTTGAAAAAGAAAAGCAAAGCTGGAGGCATCACAACTCTAGACTTCAAGCTGCATCACAAAGCTGTGATCATCAAGACAGTATGGTATTGGCACAAAAAACAGACACTTAGATCGATGGAACATAATAGAAAACCCAGAAATGGACCCACAACTATATGGTCAATTCATCTTCGACAAAGCAGGAGGGACTATCTAATGGAAAAAAGACAGTCTCTTCAACAAATGGTGTTGGGAAAACTGGACGGCGACATGCAGAAGAATGAAATTGGACCATTTTCTTACACAATACACACAAATAAATTCAAAATGGATGAAAGACCTAAATGTGAGACAGGAAACCATCAAAATCCTAGAGAAGAACACAGGCAGAAATCCCTTTGACCTCAGCCAGAGCAACTTCTTACTAGACACGTCTCTGGAGGCAAGGGGAACATCTTTCCTGTATTTCTTGATCTGATCTGATATCACATATTATACTCTGTGAACCTTGGAAGGAGGAGTTTTTTGATGTTTAGAATATGAGAGCATTCATAATACTTTTTCCAGAAACACACTACTTTGTGGCTCATCCTAAATAACCTATCACCTGCCAATGGAGGTCTTAGGATCATTCTTTTAAAAATTTTTTTAAATGTTTATTTGTTTATGAGAGAGAGAGAGAGAGAGAGCAAGCAGGGGAGGGGCAGAGAGAGAGAGACACACAGAATCCAAAGCAGGCCCGAAGGCTCCGAGCTGTCAGCACAGAGAGCCGTGAGATCATGACCCGAGCCAAAGTCAGACACCCAACGGACTGAGCCACCCACGTGCCCCATGGAGGTCTTAGAATCATCCTACTATGACAGCATTCATGTACTGCAATATGGTTTTTACTTTATGGGTTTGCCAAATCAACTAGATTTTGAACTCAAAAGGCCAGATGCTGGACTATTTTAATGTGGAGGTGAATTTAGTTAGGCACATGAACTGATTGTAGGACTTTTTGTTCCCAGCCCAACCAAAAAGAAAATCACATGTGATACATACACGGAGCCCCCTAATCATACTCACACTTAAAACACACACACACATTCAATGAGCCCCTTCTCAATACAAGCCAATGTATTGGGCAGAGAACCATAAACTTGAGGTCCCTGCCCTCAGAAAGCTCTCTGCCTAGGTGGGAAGGATGTTTTTACAAATAATGACAAGTACACTGAGATGAATGAAGGAGTATTGTGGGTGCTATGTGGGCATATCTTTAACTAGTTTGGGCAGAGATTGTAAAGAAGGCTATCTGGACAGTGTAGTACTTAAGCTGAACGATAAAGAATGGTCAGGAATTAATTAGGTAAACTGGGGGCAGGGAGAAAGTTCATTCTAAGTAGAAATAGCCAACATGTGAAAACCTCAAAAATGGGACAACTGTGGCACCTTTATGAAGACAACGCAAGCCCAGCATGGCTGAACTCCAGAGATAAAGTCATGAGGTGGGTTATGAGGAGAGGCTGAAATAATGGGTCAGGAATTTTGTCTTTCAAAAGAGCAACAAAAAGTATTTATGCCTTTTAAATATTGGAGTGACCAGATAAGATACGAATTTTAAAAAGAACATTTCCATTTCCAAGTGAAGAATGAATCTGAGGGGCATGAGGGCGGATTTGAAAAGACTAGTAAGGATATAACTATAATAGAGCCATGTGTGCTGGTGACTTTAAAATGGGGAGGGCATAACAAAAGAGTAGTAGAAGTGGGTGGATTTGAGAAATATTTAGGGAGTGCGATCAATGAATTTTTGGTGCTTTGTTCCATGTGGGATGATAAAAAAAGGTGGTTCAATATTAAGTTGCAACTTTCTGGTTTTAACAGCTGTTGAGTGGTGGGGAAAGACCAGTTATTCATATGGAAAGTCAAGGGAGAGGAGCAAATTTGGAGTAAGATAGTCACAATAACTATGCCACAGTATTTATTGCACATTCACTATGGATAATTGGCTATTCTACGTGTTTTATACACATCTACCCATTTATATTCTAGCATCTGTGAAGTATATCCAGTCATGAATACTTACATAATTCACCCAATGGTCCTATCGCTGGTACCTGGCAGGACTGGTGTTTCAACACAGATGGTCTGATCCCTGAAGCCTTGAGTTGACTTACTACCCTTATTGTAGAAAGGCTGAATAGAAAGTGAAATGTATAGTTCTGGAGCTCAGGAGCAAAGTCTGAGCAATACATATAAATGAGGGAGTCATTGTGTTATGCATGATAGGCTGTAACATCTCAATGACTTAACTCAATAAATGTTTATTTCTTGCTCACACTTAGCCCTATGTGGATGTTCCAGTTCAGTGGCTCTTGTAGGCAGCTCCCCCACCAAGCACTGATTCAGAGATCAAGGGCTTCTTCCAACTCAGGGGTCCACCACTCTCTGGAGCCTTCTTGGAGTCCTCGTCTGGCATTCTTCCTATGCATTCAACTAGGTGATGCACAAAGAGAAAGAGAATGGAGGGTTTCTCAGGATGATGTTAGGGACCAGGAATAAAAGTGGTGTGCATCATTTCTACCAAAATTATAGCGGCCGGAACAATTCATATAGTCCCAACCGGCCCCTTGCATTTAGCTGCATGCTCCGAGAGAAAACGAAGAGGAGCCTGCTTCAGATTCTGTCCCCCTCTCTCTCTGTCCCTCCCCTGCTCACACCCTGTCTTTCTCTCTCTCTCTAAAAAATAAATAAGCATTAAAAAAATAAAAAAAAAATAGAAAGATGACCTAGGTCATATACCTGACAAGCTCTCTATGATAATGATGATTAATAATAGTCAAAACTTTTAGAGAATTTACTGTCTTCCAGGCACATTTACATATATTATTTCATGCACTCCTTACAAAAGCCCTTTGTGTAATGCTATTATATAGTTTTATATATAAAGAAACAAAGCTACAGAGATAGTAAATAACTCCTCCAAGGTCATAGCAATCATAAGTAACAGAACAGAAATTTGAATGCAGGCAATCTTATTCTAGCGTCTATGAGTTTAACCCATGTCATAAGCTACATAATTACTAACTTCAAATACTTGAAATATGTCACATTAATATGTAAGTATCTGTGCTATGGGTTCCCAAGGGACAGGACTATCATGAACAAATGGAATTTAAATGATGGTAAATTTCAGCCCAGAAGAAGCTAGCTCTTCCTAACAGAGCTGTCTGAAAGGAAGTAAAGTGTATCCGGAGATAGTGGGATCAGTGGAGGCACTCAAGCATAAGAACAGACCCTTGGCAAGGATATCACAGAGAGGATTCAAGCATCAAATGAGTGCTTGGGAGAGATAACATTTATGTTCTCCTGCAACCTACGAGAGTTGTGAAAATTTTCAAGTATATATTTGCTAGTTTCTCCTTGTGAATGTATCACCCCCACACCAGGCTAAGTTGTAAATCAAAGTTAGTTTCAATGCCTGTATGTTCTTTGGGCTGATGTCTGAAAGGAGGAGAAATGAAAAACTTAAAAGAGGAATTAGCCCCTTCCCTTGATATTCTTACAACTGACAATAGAGACAAGACATACACTTGTGTATCATTCTTGTGAATTACCAGGGAGCAACCTATTTAGAATCTAGCCTGGAAGGGACTTAGAAGTGATATATAGATGGCAGAGGCACTCAAGGTTGGTCTTGAGTTTAGCCTTGTGTTGTCTGTCTGCTTCAAAGTCCTCTGCTTTCCACCATCAGTGGAGTTCTGCAACTTTAGCATGCGTCCAAATCACCTGGAGAGGTTGTTAAATCAACCTCAGCTTTCTGATTCAGTAGGTTTGGGCTGGGACCCACAAATTTGCATTTCTAACAAGCCCCGCCCCTCCCCTGGTGCTACTGAAGCTGGTCAAGGTGATCACACTTTGGGAATCACTACTCGAACATCAGATTTATTGATCAATACCATAATCCTCTATGTGTCTAGTTCTCCTTCAGACTGTGAACTCCTGGGACAAGGACTGTCTTGTTTCTCTTTGTATTCCCGGGGCCCAACCTACTGTTTGTCCCTTAGTTAATTTGTGTTGAGTGAATAATTTGAAAGCAATGTGTGGTTTTCTAGAAGTACAAAGGGGGGAAAGTATCTGTGGGAATCAGTTGGGGAAGGAATCCTGTGATCTCTCCTCCCACAGATTTGGAAACATGATTCAGGCAAGGAAGTGTCTGAGCTGGGAAACAACCTTCTTTACACACAAACACCCCATTTCATAATTATACACATAAGACTCCAGTCCTCAGATGAGTGTCAGAATCTTTTCTTCTCACCACTCTTCCTCATCATCTCCCATCCTTTTCTGTAACAGCGACTTCACAGAAGGAAAATAGCCTTTCTTGCACATTGAATGTAATTTGCCGCCTCCTGAAGTCCGTTGGCTTTGGCTGAACTTTGCTATCCTCACTGAAGAGGGAACCCTTTCCCACTGTTCTTTGAGAGAGCAGCCCCTTTGAAGTCACAGCTGGCTTGACTAAACTCATTTCCTCTATCCACAATGTGCGTCTGATGCAATGTTGGCTGATGCTCCCTCTTGCCGGCTCCCGCTATTGAACCAGACCCAAGTGCAATGTTTAATGTGAGTGTTTGGCTTGGCTTAAATTTGGCCAAATCATCTGTACTTTGTTTCATTTGAAAACCTTTTCTCTCTCTCCTGCCCCCCCCCCTCTCTCCCTCCTCCTCTCTTGCTCCCTCCCTCTCTCTTGCAGCTAGTTCATTCCAGATGTTTTTGATTTGTCCTCCTGTGGTCTACTCCACCCAGTTCCTAAATCAGTAAATTATTTTCATGCTTCCACCAAAACTTAAGGAAAGAAAGTACTCAATTAGAGAGAGAAACTGATTATAGGTTTTCTAGAGCTTACACTTAGCGATGGCTGCTCTCCTCAGGACATACCTTTGAAAGGTAGGAGAATATGTCTCATGGTTGAGAATACAGTTAACCCTCAAACAACATGGGTTTGAACTGTGTGTGTCCACTTACATATGGGCTTTTTTTTTTTTGGATAAATACAGTACTGTAAATGTGTCTTATGATTTTCTTTATTTTCTTTTCTCCGGTTTAGTCTATTATAAGAATATAGTACATAATACATATAATATGTGTTAACCAACTGTTTACATTGATTACAACGTTGATTTACAACAGTAAGCTATTAGTAGTTAAGTTTTTTTGGGGGGGTAAACAATTACATGTGAATTTTGGCCGTGGGGGGTGGGGGTGGTCAGCTGCCCTAACCCCCACACTGTTCAGGGGTCAACTGTACTTGAATTTAGCGTTCAACTTCTTAGCATTTGGAATAAGAGAGTGGACTTACTGCTGATATACTAATAATACAAGTACTCAAACTCATCTCCTCCTTTGAAGCCCTGTATAATTGCTCTTCTTGTTTGAAGTGTCTCTGTTATAAAAGTACAAATAGATTCCCATTCTGTGAACTCCCACGTGAGAGATAAAATGTAACATAAAATAGTTATGGACATTCCCCTCTCCCATCACCTCTGACCCTTCTCAGCATGTTGATTGTGGTGATGAAGGTCAGGGTAGACTGGGTGAAAGAAGGGAGAAATGTTTGCTCTGTTATTATTACGAACAGTAAAGAGCTTCTCAGAGGAAACCATAATCTGACAGGCTAGCAAGAGAATTTAGAAAGTAACGTCAGTAAACTCCCTGAGTTAGGGAAGAGAATTTTGGATGTTTTTGAGAGTAGAGGGGGAGAACTGAGGGTAGCTGATTACACGAGATTAGAAGGGAAATGGAGTGGAAGATTTTAAGAAGTTTACACGGTGTTCTGAACATAATTTCTCTTAGGTGCCTTTTTAAGTGACTTTAGTCAATACGGACGGTCCTTTCTAAGACGTTTTGTGTGGTTGATGTGGGTTTTCTTTTGGATTTGAGGCAGAGATGCCGCTTACTAGTTACGTTACACCTGTAAAATGTTTTGCTACTTATTTTGTTGTTTCATCCTGCCACTTGTCTGCAATACTACCTGACGCCATGAGATTGAAGGAAACTGGCCTTTAGAACCGCACAGCTGCACTTGTTTGTTGGAAGGAGGCAGGTTCTTCTGATACATAGTATTAGAAGGCAGGTTCTTTTCATACATGGTAATGTGTTTAATATGGTCAGTGCCTTAAATTCTCTGAACTATTTCTGAAAAGTGAGTGTATTACTATGCAACTTGCATGAGAGGAATTCAGTGAAATCATTTGAAGTGCCTGGCACGCAGTCATATTTGTAACAGTAGTGCGGAAAACCAGGACTCGAGGAATGTGATCAAAACATGGCTTTATTTTTGTCTTCAATTCTTAATTATTTCGTTATTGAGGCAGTTACCCAGGCCACTGAGAATTTTGGCACAGTGTATCATTTTCTGGACATTCTTGGAAATAATAGATAACCAATCATTTTGTGTATCAAAACCAGATGAGTTAGAAATGTCCAATGAATAATGGGCATGGTAATCTACAAATTAATATTTTAGTCTTCATTTAAAGATACGGACCCTCTCCCCAACCCACTCACTAAGTTGCGGGAGCCCAAGTAGGCCAGTCTATGTTTTGGAGAATGAAGTATGATTAGCCCTTCCTTCCTTCTTTATTGTCTGTTCACCTGTTTTCTTAAGGTTAAGTTGACAACCTACCTCTATTGAATGCAGGGGGGAAAATTGGGAATAGACTGAGAAAATTCTTGGTTGGTCAGTGATAAGTTTGGCTTACAAGATGGATTCTGGCTGACGGGTTCAGCTAAGCTTTCATGGGTAATCTCCATGGATTCTTTGATGGCTCTACTACTAAACTTCCCTAAGTGTGACTCTACAGACGTGGACAGTGTCTTTACTTCTGGTTAGTGTGGTCCTTATCCGTACTCCACGCATATCTCTGGCAGTCTGCCCCACATATATTCCATAGATCTCCTTGCCCTCTGGCAGAACCCCTCTTTGATAGGATTCCTATTTAAATGGCTGAGCTTACCAGTGAGACTTCATATCAGAAGACTGATAATTCACACAGGGGAGTTCAGTGACTTCCCAAGCCCCCACCCCCTATCGGCCTTGTAACTACAGGCCGATCCATCCAGCTCTCCCCTTTATTCTTCAGGCATATGTCACTCTCCAAGTTCCTGCATCCCCCCAGGATGCAGGAAACATCATCCAACAACATTTGGCTCTGTGGAAACACAGAGCCAAATAGCCCTGCAAATTTAAATAGACCTGTAAATTTAAAGTAAGATGGTGAGAAGAGAAAGGATGGGGGGGTGTCATAGTGTAACCTTTCCAAACAAATAATTTTCACAAAAATTATTCTTCCTAATTTCTATTCTTATGATCTCTTTTTTTCTTCCCTGTGGGTTTCAGATCCATACAGCTCCCAGAATTACTTTGAAATGTCTGCAGGTGGTAGGGTATCCCATCTTGGAATTTCTCGTCTATTTTATTTCACTTCCTCAGGTGAAATGTCAAAGTTTACATCCTGTTACACACTCATATATCACCATTTTCCTGTGTTACTGCCACCAGATGAAACATAAGTTTTGTGTAAATTCTAGTGATAATAATGTCTTCTGTAAGGCCCATGATATACCTTATATGGCAATACTCACAGAGTAGATCTACAAGAAAGCAGTTTTAGCAAAATTAAATTCCTTAGATTTGTCCTAATTAACATATACATAAAGATGTGGTGTGTTTGAGTGTTCTATAAATATTTGCTGCATTAAAGAAAATGAGTTATCATGAGCTCTGACTTTGCTACTGATTGGCTGTGTTATTTCAGGTGAAAAATCACCTCAAGAGATTGTTTCTTATTTATGGAAGGGAGATTCTATTGATATCACCTGTGAACACTTCCAACTTTCAAAGCCCCATGATTTTGTAATTCCACACATGGATTTTTCGTGTTATAATAGATTCACATGTGTACCTTCTCTGATCAACTAGATGGCAGGAGAATGTGAGTAGGGACTGTATTACTTGTGTGTGAGAGTTAACAAAATTTATTTTACACTCCAACTTCCATAAAGAAGTTCTGGCTAAGAGAACATCAAGGGCAATGCCAAGGATGCTACTGTTGGGTAGCCTTTCTGGTTGTTGGAGTTTGGGGTGATGAGGAATCGATTGAAGGACATGGTGTCTCTATAGAATGGTTTTTTTTTTTAAGTCTGCTCTTTGGTTTCTCTTCTGGAGATTATAGCCTTTGTGAAATTTGTTCCAATATATATACAGGTAGGATCTACAGGGTTTGGTAATTGACATGTCCCACATAGAAGCACCAGCCATGAAAGCTCAAATGAGAGGGAGAGATCACTCTATCTGTTGGGCCCAGGGAAACTTTCACAGGAGAGACAAACTTAGCAGAGTCTTAAGAAATGATTAAGCATTCATGAGGCAAAAGGAGAAGGAAGGAAGGTCACCTGAGGGAGAAGAAGGAGGAAGTGTAAATCATCTCTTCTCTCCTGTGGGATCTGCAATAACTAAGAAAAAGATGAGGAATCAGAGATCCAAATATCAGCAGTATACTGTAACAGTAAAATTGCACTTACCTTAGGATGTAGTAATTCTCCTCTGAGATACATACCGTAGAGAAACTCACATATGTGTACATGAAGGCATATCACAGAATATTCACAGTAGTATGCCTCTAATAGTGAAATAGAGCCAACAACCTGAATATCCATCACCATAAAGATGCAGTATATTAATCCATGGGGATGCTTTAATCAGTTAAGATGAATGTACTAGCAATAATACATCTATCAACATGAATAAACCTTGACAACATAATATTGAGTAAAATATGTTACTCAAGTGAAAAAAGGAAATTTTTATGTGAATATGTTAATATGATACTATTCATATATAAACATAAATAAGCAAAACAAAATTTGATATTGTTAAGGAATGCGTAAGTATATGAAAATCTTCAGAAGACCATGGGGGAGAGGAAGGGGGAAAAAAGTTACAGAGAGGGAAGGAGGCAAACCATAAGAGACTCTTAAATACTGAGAACAAACTGAAGGTTGATGGGGGTGTGGGGGAGAGGGGAAAGTGGGGGATAGGCATTAAGGAGGGCACCCATTGGGATGAGCACTGGGTGTTGTATGGAAAACAATTTGACAATAAATTATATTTAAAAATAAGTAAATTAAAAAATAAAAAATATTCAGGAGGATGATAAACACAAAGTTCAGTAGTGCTTCTCTCTGTGATAGGAAGTGTGTGGGAGAAGAATGGGAACAAGAAGGAACATACAGGGGTGCCTGGGTGACTCAGTCAGTTAAGTGTCTGACTTCAGCTCAGGTCATGATCTCACAGTCCGTGAGTTTGAGCCCCTCGTCGGGCTTTGTGCTGACAGCTCAGAGCCTGCAGCCTGCTTCAGGTTCTGTGTCTCCCTCTCTCTCTGCCCCTCCCCTGCTCATGCTCTGTCTCTCTCTGTCTCAAAAATAAATAAAAATATTAAAAATTTTAAAGAAAAAGAAGGAGCATACAGAGAATTGTAATTTTATGGATAGTGGTTTAGCTCTTAAGCCAAGTCATTGGAGTATTTTTTTCCTTCTAGTGTTCTCTAGCATCATTGGATGTCTGAAATATATGTCTCCTACAAGCACAGAATCTTTTTGAAATAAGGTTTATTACTGGCAAACTATACAGAGATACATGTCTTAAACCCAATCCCACAATGGGCTCCCAGTCTTTCACCTGAACTGACTTTGACCAGCGAGTACAGGGCAGAGAATCCATGGTCCAGTGACCTTGTCCTAGGGTAGCAGGAACAGAGAAAACAGACTGAACTCCTTGTTTCCTTGCACAGAGGTATGAGTGAGGTGGAGAGAAGGTCACAAGCTTTTCCTCAGTATTTCTAAGCGAGAAAAAATTCCTATTATGTGGGTTTCTCATTTTAATAAAACCAGAATCCTCTATTTCTACTTATGTCATTTAATTAAAGTTTTATTAATATCAAAATTCACCCACATTATCCATAGCTACTCAACTTTTATAAACTATGCCTTTGGTTAAAGTAATTAGACTTCTCAAGGGTTCCATGATACTTATTTGGAAACATAAAGGCAGCAAATGCACTTCGAGTGACTGTCACGTGCAGCCCTTTGCCACCTCAGGAACTTAAGAGGTTCCGCTCTGCCTCCCTGAAGAAGCATCCTCAATTGCAAACAGACTGTGTGACAATAGAATCTGATTAGACTGCCCCAGGTCTGTCTGGGTAACTAGTGTGCCACAGCTACTTGTGAAAGACTGGTGAAGAACCAAGAAAAACTGGCAATATTTTAATTCTTTAAGGCATTGCTTCCATATAAGGATTTCAATACACAGCATATTTCCCGCAAATTCTAATACATGGAGATCACCTGGAGAGGCTGTGTGTGAAAACATGGCTGGCGTGGCTGGTGAGTAGAGTCTGGTGGGAAAGGGAGGTGTTTGGAGCTGGAAGTTGGTTTCCACACTGAGGTTCTGTTAGGTTCCAATGTCAAGAGCACAGAGCCAGTTAACAATTAGGGACGAGCTGTTGGTTGCAACTAGAGGTGAAGTGCTGTAGTTGCCCGGGTGTGCTTGAACAGGTACCCAAGGAGCAGTCAGTAGGGTTGGAATCGAGGATCATGCCCATTCTCCCCTCCTGCAAAATTCTCCGAGGGAGAAACAAATTCAAATACAACAAGGTAAATGATAAAACAGTTGTCTGGATTATAGGTCACCAGTTTTAGTTCCATTTGACTTGTGACAGGGTAAATTCAAACATTTTTATCAAGATAGACAAAAACAAAAAAATACCATGCACTTTATTGGGGGAAAATGTACCATGACTAATCCAAGGCAATCCTTAAGTCCTTTCCAAATATTTCAGTCTAGAAGCCACACTGAGAAAGCCAGCCAGTAAGAATAGAAGAGGCATGTCACAAAATCTGGGAGTTAGACAATGAGGGCTCTAATCGGGGTCCCCAACCAAAAGCTCTTTGACTTTGGGGGAAAGTTGCTTAATGTCTATAAGCCTTACTTTATAATGCAAGTGATCTTAAAGGTGTCAAATGAGGTAATACATGTATGTATGTATGAGGGATAGAATGGGTCGCCTCAAAATGGGCCTCGTCTTTTCCCCATAAGGGGTGCCCCTAGACTTCAAAGCTGACTTACGTTTCCCAGTCACCCAGCACTGTCTGAGAATTCTAGTCCCGTCTTCCCAGAGAGGCCTTTCTCCTGGTGTTTCTGTATTTCTGTTGCCAGTCTTGACAAGAAGCCAGGGGGAAAACCATTGCAGTATTTCAGAAATGCTCATTCATTTTTACTTTTCTTCTAGTGGTGAGTGGGCTTGGGTTATTCCTCTGAACACATCTGCCCTGAATTTGCATGTATAACGAAAATGAGTTTTTTGTTAAAATGTTTTTGTTAAGCTGGGTTCAAATTTTTATTTCAAAATATTTTGTTGTGGTCAGGATACACACTTTCTAAAAGGAACTCCTTTGTGGAAAAAAAATATGGGTAACCCAAAGTGAGTGGCTGCTAAGGGAAAGAGCCCTAAACTAGCACCACCACTGTATACATAATTCTGGCAATTGACAGCTGTTGGGAGGAAAAGGTCAATTATCATTTAAGCAAAGTATTTATTGAGGTGTGGATACATACCCAAATCTTCAGGGCACAAACCAACAATTTATATATATATATAATATATAATTTATATATATATGTGTGTGTGTATATATATATATACATATATATATATATAATATTTTTAAGACTTTAGAAGGACGCTTTGTGCCCCTTCCTAAGGTCATACCTACACTGTCTGCCCTGTACCTCCTAAAAAATCAGGTAACCAATATTCTGACTTCTGGAACTACACTTTAGTTCCTGCTGTTCTTGAACTTCATATACTGCATTAGACAGTGTGCTCTTTCGTGGTCTGCTTCTTTCACTCATCCGTGTCGGTGTCTGTAAGATTCAACTATGACGTTGCTTGTAACAGATGTTCTCTTTAACTGTTGTATGGTATTCCACTTGGTGAATATTTTTAAATTGGTTTATCCATTCTACTGTAGATAGACATTTGGGTTCTAGTTTTTAGCTCGTATGAATAAAACCACTGTGAAATTCTTATCTTTGTCATGTGGTAGACAAATGTACTCATGTATCTGTGTCAAGGGATAGATATGTATTCGGCTTTAAAAGTAGATAGTTTCAAAAGGTCTTCCGAAGTGGGGATTTTCACGTAAGAGAAAGAAGTAGACTTTCTCCTCCATGGGGAGAGAAGTGGGTAGGGAAGGAGAGGGAGGGTGGACAGTACCTTTACAGGATACACATGTAACACGGGGGGGCTGTGTTCTCAGATTTTCTTGTTTTCTTCAGAGATGAAAAAGGTGGGGTGCGGGGGTTGTTTTTAGGGAAAGGCATCCAAGAGAGCATAGGGACGCTCCCTGTCTTCCCATTGCTGCGTCTCCTAATTTGCTGTCCCTCGGTGCAGGTATAGATGACAGCACTTAGGCGAGTGACAAGCTGTCAGGTGAAATCACGGTGCTAAAATGAAAATAACCCTGCTCTTTCAATCCTGAATCAACCCACAGAAAGAATCAGTGTTACTTTTTCTTACGTATACAGTGGGAGGGAAAGAGAAGAACAAGATTAGTGACATTACAGAGTAGTGGGTAAACCATGTGTGTGCCATCTTAAACAGGGTGTCTGGTTATGAGTATTTAACTACTTTAGAAGAAAAGCTGTTCCTTAAAGATTCACCTTCCAAAACTCTCTCACAAAAGTGATAACATTACAATTTACCATCGTGAGTTTTTTGTTGTTGTTGTTGCCTTGTAAAAGGAAAAGCAGCTTCAGTTACTCTCTCTCTCTAGGAGGCAGGTTATCTAGGACCGCGATGCTACAAATCACTATCTTGTTAATTATTCACATATGTTCTTGTTCAAGGCTTGATGCGTTTGTGTCATGAATATTTACATGTGGCAGTCCATCTCAGTCATTCCGAATTGCTCTTAGGATCAGCAATATGAGTACATCGTCAGCTGCAAGCCATAGAAGACATCTATTATATGGGGGCTTTGGGGGCATTTTTTAATTATTTGGTTCTATGCCCAAGTTAAGTGGGGATCTGGCAACAACCTGGCTTGTGATCAATGCAGGAATATGAGGCAGATAATTCAGGTCCCTACAGGAAAAGCTACATAAAACATTTTGTAATGTGAACTCAGGCATATCACTCTTCCTCTCTGCCATTCAGCCTGTTCATCTGGCAGGAGTGGAGGTTACCGGAGATAATCTCTAAAGGCATCTGCTAGCTCTAATGTTCGATGACTTTATAATTGTCATCTGGCAATGTGATTATTTTACCAGTGAATCTCAGGGACTCAAATCATCATTATTGATCAAAGGAGGCTAATCAGCTCAACTAAACCAATACTGAATGACCACTCTTGAGCTGACACTGTTCAAAAGAGTCAATACATAGTTGGGTAAGTGGATGAGTGCATAGATAGATAGATAGATAGATAGATGCACAGATAAAGAAGACGCTTACTACAGAACCAGACAGACAAATTTCTTGGAAAAAACAATTAGTGTATACAGCTGAGTGAAGTAGTTATAATGAGAATATGAAGTAAAATCACGTGCCAGCAAATGTCTGAGTAGCTTTCCTAAAAGATCAGATGCCATTTGATTACAACAATCATTATGCCATTTGGTATAATGGGAAAGAGCATTGGGCCAGAAGATCTGAGAACGCATCCTGACCCTGTCACCTACCAGGTTTGTGACACTGGGAAAATTACATATTCTTTGAATCTGACTCAGACTCTCAAGGACTTATTTGAACTTTGTAGTTTGACTATCAAGAACACTTTCTTAGTGTCAATCTAATAATTAATGAGACTGTGAAGATACAAGTTACCTATTCAAGTGTTTATTGCTGTTATTATTAATAAGCAGCATGATGTAAGAACACAGGGAAATTAGGGCTTCATAAGGACTGGAAGACATCAGAGAAAGCTTGACAAAAGTCACATTGGGCACATTTTCAGTTCATTCCATGTTCTGGGGTGAATCAGGCACGTATTCAGGTCAACACACACTGAGCATTTAGCATATGCCAGAACCTTGCTACGTCTTAAAGATGCGTGAATACCAACCAATATGTAGTTCTTGACCTTCAGAAACTCACAATCCTATGGGATTTCTAAACATTTAATGAAAATATTCTCTGTGCTAGGCACTGTTCAACAATCATTGTGGTAGAAATGGAAGGCACCAGAGTTATCTTGAAGAGATTATATCCAAGCAGGAAAGGGAGACCTTGAAGCAAGCAATTTGAACACAGTGTCATAAGTGAATGATAAGGGCCTTGGGAGTTATTGTACACATATGAGGGATGCTTACTTCATACTAATGGGGCGGGAAGGGGGAAATATTTAGGTGCAATGTGGACCAGTGCTCTCAAAAGCCAAAATGCATAAGAACCACCTTTGGATCTTGTCAAAATGCAAGTTCTGGTCCAATAGGACCAGAGTGGGGCCTGGGATTCTGCATTTCTAGCAAGCTTCCTGCTGGTGCTGACACTTCAGGTCAATGTCCCTCACTTTGAGTAGTATAGGTTATAGCAGTATTGAATATGCAAAATACAAGTTAGTGGCAGGAGTTTAAAAATAAATTGTTTAACTACTGTGATATAATTTAACCTGGCTGATCTCTGTTTCTTAGGGAAAAACCTACATCATCAACAAAACAAGAAAATAACCTCTTTATTTTTCTTTCAGTGATTCTCAAAGGCTCTCAAGAGGCATGCTCCCTGAGGAGGCATATCTAAATCATTAAAGGTTTTTACAAAATTAAACCAACCCTTTGGTGCTTCTTTTTTCTGAGAATCACTACCACAGTGAGCCCCTTTCAATAGTAGATTGTTGGCATCACGTGTCTTATCTTATAGACATATTAAAGCCACTTCTAGCCTCTATAACCTTGTGCAGATTTAGAGTATCTGACAATCTCCATGAACTCTCTTTCCTCTATTCCTTTGACTTTAGCATCTCATTATGGAAATAATTTTAAAAATTCCTCTTCCCTTCCTGCTCAAGGTGTAAGTGTGGGTGGATGAGTTAGATGTTGAAGGGGGTTGGTTGAAGAATACACACCAATCCTAATTACATTGAACCTAGCCAACATCATAGGTGGGCAAGATTCCAGGCAGACCTGGATACAGATGCTGGACATTCCACTCTTTCTATGATGTTAACAGATTACTTAATTTCTCTGAGTCCTAATGGTCTGTCTTTAAAATGGAGTCAGTAGTACACGGCTTAGGAATTGTTGTCAGAATCAGTGAGATGATGGGTAAAGCATCTGGCATGCAATACATTCTCCTTCAGTATTAGTATTCTTTCCTTCCATATTGTATTTAGAGCAAGAGAAATTCATATTTAGTGTTCTCTTTCCACTACTTTTTTAGGAAGTCTTCATCTTTACCAAATAGAAGTTCTGGAAAATATCTGCCAACTCTACTCTCTTTTCCCACCAAAACTGTGTGTGTAAAGATCAAGGTAATAAGGAGGGTCAACTAGATTACTTACAATTCAAATGTTGTCAGGGAAGGTCTCTGTGTTTCCTAGGAATCAGAACTCCTGATTGAGTTCCATACTTTATCTGTAATGATATCTGTCCATAAAATTAGATCAGTGTGTCCATAGAATATATCCATGATTGGGAGATTCAAGAAGACCAATAGATATTTAAATTTTACAAATTCTTTTTTAACCATCAGAGTTGTGCTACAATAAAACCACAGGCTATCATAGGAGCTAGTGGATTTTCTAACACGGAAGGATGAGTAGATAATGAGTACTGATTATTAAATTCATTAATTCTTCAAACACCTATTGAATACTTTGTAGGCCAGACACTTAGTGTTAGGAGAAAAGATTGGAATTACACACACAGTCTCACATATGGCCAGAATGGGAAATGGAAAAGACTCACCAAGCAACAACTGGAAGCCATCCAAACAGTATTTGTTTTTAATATTTACTGATGATGGGAGAAACTTTCCATACATAAAACTTTTATAACATTTTATGTTCAAACTGAGAGATTTGTTACATGTTCTAGATGTGAAATATTCTTGATTATATGCAATGATTTTGGAATTATAATTTTCTGAGCCATAGATCTTCTTAGTGGTCATTGTAGACACTCTAAAAAGACAGGTTTTATTTATTATTTATTTATTTATCGAGAGTGAGTGTGTGTGAGCACATATGAGCACACACAAGTTGGGGAAGGGCACAGAGAGAGGGAGACAGAGAATCTCAAGCAGGCTTCATCACCATCCTAGAACCTGACTTGGGGCTTGATCTCACGACTGAGATCATGATCGGAGGCAAAATCAAGAGTTGGATGTTTAACTAACTCACACAGGCACCCCAAGACACAGGTTTTAGTTAATAGAACTAAATTGTGTGTTATTTGGTGTGGGGATTATAGATAATTTTGCTAACACTAGATAATACCCACTTGTCTGGTCTCTGGGCCAGTAGTGAGGTGGGATTTACACACTGCCTTTAACAAAAACGTTCAACAGAGACTGAGGATGCAAGCAGTGACTTTTGTATTTGTTTTAATTTTTTTCATTTTATTAGAGAGAGAGCAAAGGAAAGAGGCAGAGGGAGAGAGGGGGGCATGGAGAGGGGCAGAGGAAGGGAGAGAGAGAATTCCAAGGGGCTTGATCCTATGACCCTGGGATCATGATCTGAGCCAAAATCAAGAGTTGGGTGTTCAACTGATTGAGCCACCCAGGCGCCCCTGGCAAGTAGTGTTTTATACTTCCACTTGGGTGTATCATCTCCCTTTAAGGTAGTGGGGCCAGGTTTTGTTTTGGTTGTTATGTAAGAATTGGGTGAACAAATAGAATCCAGTGGGCACCATATTTCTGCTTTGCTCCAGCTTTGTTACAGTTCCTTAGAGATGACCGATCCCAAGTAGCTGCCTGGCTGGCTGCCCCCTTCCCCAAATTTGCCTCTTGTTCTCAAATAGGCTAATGACCAAAGCAAGGGAGGGCATGGAAACAAACAATTACAGCCTATTGTGATAAATGTTGTGTTGATTATTTCTGCTTGCCACCTAGCTGTAGTCAAGGAGAAACAAAGTGAGACCAAGGGGGAGGTCAAGTTGGTCACTGGGTTAGATTTGAGGGGACTTCTGTCAATAAATGGCAAATATTGCAAACATTTCAAGTATAAAACAGGCTGTTGATCTATATTATTGTTGACTTTCTTTTCAACCAGATCATCTTTGAGTATGATTTTACAGACTGTGCCTGAATAGCAGGAAAGCTACTGATCAGATTCTAAAAAGGAAGTCATTTATTGTTTTCTTTCAGAGAATGTATTGATTTTTTTTTTAAAGGGGAGCCATATTTTTCCACTTGAAATGTAATGGCTATTTTCTCCAGGGTGTTGTTAAAGTTGAGAATAAGATTCACTTAGAATCTGTTGTCTAACAACAGCTGTAACTAGATTATGTAAGAATGCTTCCCCTATCCTCTATTACCTAGTTGACTTGGCCTGTGATGAGTACATAGACCCAATATACCCAAAATACCTAGAAAGAAGGAGAGCATAGTCTTTGAAATATGATGTCTTTGTGCCAGCTCCCCTTTCAGATCAGTCAGAAAACTTTTTCTGCGTGTTAGTAATGTGTCTTGCATTGGTACCAGCACCATAGAAGATTCTCTCAGACTCCAACTTACTCTACCTTCTCCAGTCCTTTCTCAGAACCTCCTCCTCCACAGGCACCTTAGCCAGAAATCTAGGACACACCCTTCAGGAGCTTTCTTTCCCAGCTCCCTCTCTCTTACCTTCTGTGATAAGGTACATGTTGCTGATTGGCGGACCCTATCTGTCCACTTTTCTTGATTAACACTGCCCTACTCTCAGGCCACCTTTGTCTCTCCCTTGGATTGCTAAAATGACTTTTGTTTTAATTATAAAAAAATTCAGGCTCAGTAGGTTAAGCGGCTGACTCTTGATCTCGGCTCAAGTCATGATCTCAAGGTTAGTGAGTTTGAGCCCTGCTCCTGGCTCTGCACTGATGGCCTGGAGCCTGCTTGGGATTCTGTCTCTCCCCCTCACTGCCCCTCCCCTTGCACATGCGCACTCTCTCTGTCTCTCTCAAAAGAAATAAACTTAAGATAAAATTCAAACATACATAAGATTATAGTGTAATGTAATTAACATCCATGTACGTGAGTAACAAATCTTAACCTTTTTATACATGCTTCAGACTTCAGTAAAACAAAATATAAATTTAGTCAAAATTCCATTCAATGTCTCTTCATCTCCCCCCGCCCCCTTCTTCCTCCTCCTTCAGAAGCAAAAAACCATGTAGTTGTTGTTCATTCTTCCAACTGATGCTTTACATCGTAGTTTTTATACATGCATCTATTTGTAAACAGTGTTTCATATTCCATGTATTAAAAATATACACATATATTATCAATCTGTGTAACCATTTTATAATATACCATTTGTGTTTTTCTCTAGGATTTCTGCTGATGTATATAGAGCTAATGTTCTCATTGTAATAGCTATTGTAGTCCATTTAAAAAGCCACCATATGTATGTTTCTCTATCAATAGACTTTTAGGGTTTTTTTTTTTCTTTTTTCTTTATTTTTTCCTGGTACAGATGATGCTATAGTGAAAAACTTTCTGTTCATCCCTTTTGGTAGGTATATGAGAATTTATCTAGATTGTGTCCCTCAATGTGGAATATCTGAATTATCAACATATATATTTCCAGCTTGACCAAATTGTTTTTATCTTTTCTCTTATTCTATATATCTATCTCTGTATCTGTATCTACTGAGAAATTTAAAGAATGGGCTTATAACATGGCAAAGCTGGCAGGCTGCAGATTTAGGTGAGTTGACATTTCAGTCTTGAGTTCAAAGGCTAGAAACTCAGGGGGAAACTCTTTGCTATAGTCTGGAAAATTCCTTTTTCCTTGGGAAAACTCAGCCTTTGCTCTTCAACCTTTAGTTGATTGGATAATACCCACCCAAATTAGGGAGGCTAATCTGTTTTACTCCAGGTCCACTGATTTAAACATTAATTACATCTAGAAAATACCTTCACTGGCAACATCTAGACTCCTGTTTAACCTGATTAACCAAATGACTGAGCACCAAAATCTAGCCAAGTTAAGACATAAAATTAACCATCACAATATTCTTTGCTGTTTGTTTTCTGTTTGTTTTCCTTTCATTAAAAAAATATATATAACTATTTATTTTAAAAGAAAATTGAGTTCCTTGTAGGATGAGTTTACAACAGAATTCTTTTTGTTAAAGCCAAGAACCATGTTTGAATTTGACTTTTCTAAGAAAAACAATACTTGAAACTTTATAATCTCTTATTTATTAACAAACAATTTATCCTAATTTATTGAAAAAGTGAGCATGTTTGTTCTTTTCTAATGGGCTTAAGACATTCTTTAAATATTTTGGATACCAATCCTTTATTTGTTTTATAGATTTCAATTAATGTCTCTCAGTGTTTGGCTTGTGTTAACGTTTGTTTATGGTGATTTCTCATTCAAAATTTAAAAATTTTGATATATCAAGTTTATCAGTGTTTTATAAGTTGTACTTTTTATATTTTGTTCAGAAAATCCTTTCATCTCTTAATTTCATATAGGAATTATCCTATGTTTTCCCATAAACATTTTTTAAAAATATACTTTTCACATTTGGGACTTTAATTCACTTTGATTTTATTTTTTGTGTATGTGTGAAATCAAGATAAGATATATATAGTTTGGTTTTTACTCATTCTATGAGGCCAGCATTACCTTGATTCCAAAACCAGACAAAGACCCCACTAAAAAGAAGAATTACAGACGAATATCCTTGGTGAACATGGATGCAAAAATTCTCAACAAGATACTAGCAAATCGAATCCAGCATTACATTAAAAATCCTTTCTTAGAATAGTTTTAGATTTGCAGAAATTGCTAATGTAGTTACGGAGAGTTTCCGTATATCTTGTACCCAGTTTCCTCTGTTAACATCTTAAATTAGTGTGGCACGTTTGTTATGATTAAAAAACCAACATTGACACATTATTATTTAACCAAAATCCATACTTTTTTAGTTTTCCTAAGTTCTCACCTAATGTCCTTTGTTTACAAGTTGTTATAAAGTAGTTGTTTTTCAAGTATTTTCTCCCAGTCGATGGCTTGTCTTTTCCCATTTTTCCTTCCTCACCTCTTTGTCTTTACACCGTGTTGTCCCTCTGTCTAGAATGGGTCTTAGTTTGGGCTGCTATAACAATACCATACAGCCAGTGGCTTAACCAACAAACGTTTATTTCTCATAGTTCTGAAGGCTGGAAGTCTCATGATCAGGATGTCAGCATGGTTGGGTTTTTGGTGGAGGGCCCTCTTCCTAGTTTACAAAGGGCCACTTTCTTGCTGTGTCCTCCCTGGTGGAAGGAGGGAGAGGGAGACAGGGAGAGAGGGAGGAAACAAGCTGTGAGTCTCTTACAAGAGCTCTAATTCCATTATGAGGACTCCTCCCTCTCAGAAGCCCCGCCCCTAATGCCATCATATTGAGGGTTAGGATTTCAACATATGAATGTTGAGGGGACCCAAACATGAAGTCTATGACAAATGGCTTTGCCTCACTGATTTCTCACCTGACAGCACGGGATTTGTATGTAGATATTGCCTTTCCATAAAGCCTTTCCAGGCCTCCCAAGATCATAATACATGTTTCCCCTCCTTCCTGCTACTGTGATTATTCCTACTGAAGTACCTCTATTATCATGTATTTACTCCTCTTCTTCCGCACTTGATCTTTATTTAGGTCTTTGGAGGTGAGGACTGTACTTTGTTCTCCTTGTAGCTCTGGTGTTTAGTCTAGTGCTCATCAGATGTTGGTTAAATGAGTTGTTATGTGCACCATCTTGCTCTGAGAAGACAAACAATTCATTTGGACCAAAGAACAACTGAACTTGAGCTTATCTGATACTGATTACTGAGGCAAAGGCATTTAGAAGAGGCTGAAATGAAGTCTGAGGTTAGTGTCAGCAGGGATATGAGGAAGGTGAACTTGAATGAGGGATTTGGGCCAATTTATATGAGCAAAATAACCAGGAACCTGGCTTAGAACAGCAACTTGAAAACAGAAAGGAAGCGAGAAATAGAGCAGCGTTTTACAATGAGAAACAGCTGGACGGGTGACAGATTAGTTTCAGTGGAAAAGGGAAAATAAAGGTAATAATGCGGGTATTATCTTGTGTTTGCCAAAACGCTCTCAAACCTAAACGTCTCACATTTCTGCTGGGAACATAAACTGCTACCAACTTTCTACAAAATACTTGGGCATTATATCTCAAAAGCCTTCACATTCTAACACCATTTGACTATTTCTATTTCTAGGAATGTATCCCAAGGAAATAATCAGAAATGTGAATAAATATTTATGAGTAAATATGTGCATTATTTATGAGAGCAAGAAACCGGAACCACCTAGAAATCCAGTGCTATGAAAATGATTATGTAAATCATGATATATATTCATTTGAAGGAATTAGATGCAATCACTAACAATTATATTTATAATGCTTGTTAATGATAATGAAAATACTTACGATATAGCATTAAGTAAGGGAGGTAGATTATAAAATTATATTATCTCAATTTTGTAGAGAAAAATGTTTAGTTCAATGCTGAAAGAAAACATATCTAAAATATTAACGATGGTTGCCTCTGGGTAAAGCGAAGAGGTGATTTTCTTCCTGCTTCACTGAATATGTCAGTAACTTCTCAATTTTTTTCTTTTTTACCTTAAGTATTAGTTTGATAATCCAGAGGGGATTTTAAAATCATTTTTAATCGTGTATTTTGGAAGGAGAGGCAGTTTTACACTTGAATCCAAATGCCCCCTCCTCCATAAATCTTATGCCCTCTAAGTTAAAAATAGTAACCCCCTCATCTTGTACTTTTACTCATTTATTAGTTTGTCCATTCAGCACTCTGCATTTTATCTACCTATTTTTATCTATCTATCTATCTATCTATCTATCTATTTATTTATTTATTTATTTATTTATTTAAAGTGTTTATTTTATTTATTTATTTCGAGTCCATGCCGGGCTCGAACCCACAAACTGTGAGATCATGACCTGAGCTGAAATCAAGAGTCAGATGCTTAATCAACTGAGACACCCACGTGCCCCAGCACTCTGCATTTTATACTCAATACAAGGCAACATAACATTCGGGCATATTCTCTGCTCTAAGAGAGTTCTCAGTTTATGGCACAGGTAAGCATATAATTAAGCATTAAAAAAAAAGAAACCTAAACAAGCATAACACCCAATGGATATATTTACATAGTGGGCTTGGGACCGCAGAGAAAGGGGTGACTAATTTTACTTTCCAGAGGAGATAGCATTTGAGTTGGCTTGTAAACCATTTCAGTGGTATTCACTAGTTGAAGATCAAGCCACAGGAAGGGAGGGATTTATAGTCACAGGTAACAGGAAGTGCAAAGTTACAGTGAGCTTCTGTGTCAATGGAAGATTATGACTGGGAGAAATTAGTCTGATCAGATTGAGGTGGGTGATTTATGGACCTGTTGCCATAAAGAGGTGCTTGGGCTCTAAGTCGTGTGGTGTGTTAGGCAACCACTGAAGGTTGAGATTCGTAAGGAATTGACACGACCACTTTCTTACTGTTTCTTGTCTGTTTCCTCCTCAGCATTATCCATGGTCTGTCATGCAACTTTTGACACCCTTGGTGTTCAATAGATGTTGGTAGCAGAAGCAGATTCTGACTTGGGTGATGGTGACGACTGAGAGGAGCAGAGATTTGTGGTAGATATTTGGGGATTAGAAACTGAAATGTAGATGATAATTTAGGGCAGAGTTTCTCAACATTTTTTCATTATTGCCCCTAAGGAGTCTTTTGAGCACTTTTTACTTATAATCATCCCCACAGAATTTTAAAACTGTAGATATTCTGTATATTTGTGTATGAACTTTATGCTTATCTATGCTTTATACATAAAATGATAAGTTTTTTTTTTCCATCTCTTTTCCTTAAGTCCATGTTTTTGTCTTCTTGGTGGTGACATCCTTTCCATTGAGAGGATTTGAGTTACAGCCTTTAAACAACACTTTTAACTGTAGTAAAATACATGTAACTTAACATTTACCATCTTAACCATTTAAAAAAAATTTTAATGCTTATTTATTTTTAAGAGAGAGAGAGAGTGTGTGTAACTGGGAGGAGGGCAGAGAGAGAGAGAGGATCCAAAGCAGTGGTTAATACCATTTTCTATTTCCACAACAATGAACAAAGATCCCACAATCTTGTCAACACTTGTTATTTTCTGTTTTTTTGATAGTAGCCATCTTACTGAGTGTGAAATGATATCTTATCGTGGTTTTGATTTGCATTTTTTAATAATTACTGTTTCATATACATGTTGGCCATTGCATATCTTCTTTGGAAAAATGTCTATTCAAGTCCTTTGCCAATTTTTTAATCAGGTTATTGTGTTGTTGAGTTGTAGGAATTTTTTATATATTCTATATATTCTATATTTTATATATTCTAACCCCTTATCAAATATATAATTTGCAAATATTTTTTCCCATTCCTTGGGTTACTTTTTCACTTGGTTGATTGTGTCCTTTGATAAGGGTGGCCTTGTAAAATTCAGTTGATATTGAGATTTTTTGTGGCCTTAAGCATTCTTTTCCTCTATCTTCTTCCTCTGGTAACTAGGAGATTGGAATCTGGATGGTGGTATCCTGGGCTTGGGCAAATATTGAGATCCAGCCCGATGGCTAGGATTTGGGCCATGATTGCATGGCAAAGTCCTAGATATGGGATCTAATGGATTTCTGTATCATTCAGGGAAAGGTGAATAATGTTGTGTCATTCAACCCAAGTAGAGCATGACAGGAAGTGTGAATCACACCATCAAAAAGAGGGAGTTCAAAACACAAAAAGAGAAAGTGGCATCAGAAGATTAAGAGCAGAAGCCTAAACTCAGAGCAGACATTTGCCTCTAAATATTACTTTTTTCATTTCATCCATTAAATGTCATGGGCTGTTAACTGTTAGTATGAGGGTGTTTTCACCTCGTCTACATAATCAAGTTGTCAACTTATGTAGCTCATGGGTGTTTTCTAGATGGATATCTAGGCAACTTACTTGCAGTTTCCTTTCCATCTAGAGATTTGGTCAGGACCAACATTGGGAGGTGTGGCTCTGATAGATACAGCTCCAGTCAAGACCAGCCAGAAACTTAATACCTTGCAGGAAGTGAGGAGGTCTTGACTTCACTCTCAATTTATGTATCAACCCATCACCTTGCATAAAGATTAAACTTCTTGCAATAGGAGGGTGGAAACATTTCTGTGATTCCTTTGGGAGAGAGGTAATGCATTTAAAAATCTCTCTGATGCCATGACCATAAGATTAATGCTGTAATCCAGTTTGTTATCTGTCTGCTACGTCTCCTTGTGTCTAGCGTAAGTCAATAGAACTTCACTTCTCTAATTGAAATCAGTGTGCTGATGGAGTCTGTTCGTGGAAATGAAAGGTGGCTGCCATAATCTGTTGGGAGCTGAATTAATCCTCTGGGAGTGAGGCCTATCTAATTACTCCACTCAGAAACACTGGATTTGCTTTCAGTTCTGCAGTATACAGCGATGGGAAAGAGGCCAATGCACCATTTGGCTAATTTTGCCTTAAATTTCTTTAAGCTCCCCTAACCTGTCATTGTGAGACCTTTGCATTGGAAAGCGCTATTTCTTCTGCTTTTCACCTTTTTATTTGTAAGTATTGCTAAATTAAATGAAAAGGCAAATTTTTCAGTCACGTACTAAACTATTTCTGCCCTGTATTTATCACTCTCTGATATAAAGTCATGCCTTTGATGCCCAGAAGTAACATTGCTCACAGATTATTGGGAGAAACATAAAGTTTAAATCCTCTCAGAGATGACCTATTTTCACCCAATTATTGCACCAACAACTTGGTGAGTACATATCATGACTCAGGTATTGTCCTAAGCATTTTGTAAATATGTTTTCATTTGATACTCACAAAAATCTTTTGAAGTGGATGCTATTGATATTTTCTCAATGTGTATACATATATTATAAAGAAGCCTTGAAAATTTAAGGTTCTGCCCAATGGCACACAGCAAATAAGCTTCACAGCAATAATGGAAACCGAAGCAGTCCAACTCCAGAATTTGGTTGGCACGTAAGATACAGGACATTCAGATAGATTTGGATTTTAGATAAGCAATGGAAAAAAAATGTAGTATACATATACCCCGAATATTTCAGGGGACATGCAAATACTAAAACATTGTTTGTTGTTTATCTGAAACTCAATACAGAGTGTACCACGTGGTTTGTTGTGTTTCTTTTGTTTGGCTAAAGCTGGCAGCCCTATGTAAGATCCTATGTCCCTAGTTATCTGGAACATTAGTGAGCCTAACATTTGGGAATGGTGGTGTGAATGTTCGTAATTCGACAAATATTTACATATTCATACCTATAGATACATTTATTGCTTTTTGAAGTCCTTTGAAGTGTGAAATGTCTTGCTGAAATATTTTAGTAATGCTGATGACATCACAACTGTCATAGAGAATCCGACACAGACTATTGTTTAATAAAGACTTTGGCTCCGTCGATTGTTTTTTTTCTTTCTGTTCATATGCCTCACCTTCAGTGATTAAGACATCTGCATTCTGATCCCAGCTGGGCCATTAGAATTTTTGAGACCTCAGGCAAGCTTCTTCCTGCATCTTAATTCTATCCTCCATTAAGTACAAAGTGGAATAAGGTGTTTCTCTCCTAATGTTTCTTTTGTCCTTGATATTCTGTGGTTCCAGAACTTGAGAAAGATATCTCATGACAGATTTTTGTACTTGGTATTGTGGTGGCATTCCAGGATCTTGGTTTCATT
Source organism: Acinonyx jubatus (assembly GCF_027475565.1). NCBI lineage: Eukaryota > Metazoa > Chordata > Mammalia > Carnivora > Felidae > Acinonyx > Acinonyx jubatus. The sequence continues at coordinate 12,036,075 of NC_069394.1, forward strand.
CATGGGGGGGGGGGGGGGGGGTCAATTCTTTAATTACACAGGAAGTCCTAAGTTGGCTGCTTACAAGTTTGTCCATTTAGTCCTTCATGCAGATGTAAGAATGGCATCTAATAATTCTGTTGTCTCTCCTATAGAATTCAGCACAATTCTAGGCAATGCAATGTGAATACATTCTTTCCAATTAATGGATTGATTGATTTCTTAATAGACCGTGGTGCCAGTCAGGTGCCTGTATAGTCTGCCCCAAACCATTTTTTTTTCCTCCATGCTCTTTATTGCCACTCAACATATTGTTCCAGTCACATAAAATGGCTCTCTATTACTTAAATATGTTGTGCAGTTTTTTTGCCCTTGCCCTGACACCGCTGAGCCTTAGTTTCCATATGAGACTGCAATCTCCATTTTATATGGTAGTTGCTATAAAAATCAAGAAAATATAGAAGCACCTGACAAGCTGGTTCACCTAATTAATTACCTTGTCTTCCTCCATGTAAGGGGAAACCTAATTCAGAGAGTGTTGTAACATTGGAACATTGGAAACCTAATTCAGAGTGTGTTGTAACATTGGACAGTTTCCCTCAATGCTGTGTCAGCTTGTAGTCACAGACCCAGGATGGCACTAACCACTTAAGAGGTGTTCGTTGAAAGTTGAATATGTGGTGGAGAAAGTAATCATCACTACACTTAGGAAACCTATACTATTTCAAGTTATATTACAAAGCTGTAGTGATCAAGACAGTATGGTATTGACATAAAAACAGACACCTAGATCAATAGAACAGAATAGAAAACCCAGAAATAGATCTACAACTATATGGTCAACTCATCTTCAACAGAGCGGGAAAGATCCAATGGAAAAAAGATAGTGTCTTCAACGAATTGTGTTGGGAAAACTGGACAAAAACATACAGAAAAATGAAACTGGACCACTTTCTTACACTGTACACAAAAACACATTCAAAATGGATGAAAGACCTAAATGTCAGACAGGAAATCATCAAAATCCTAGAGGAGAAAACAGGAAGCAACCTCTTTGACCTCACCCACAGCAACTTCTTACTAGATAAGTCTTCAGAGTCAAGGGAAACAAAAGCAAAAATAAACCATTGGGACTTCATCAAGATAAAAACTTCTTCACAGCAAGGGAAACAATCAACAAAAATAAAAGGAAGCCTATGGAATGGGAGAAGATATTTGCAAATGACATACCTGATAAAGGGTTAGTATCCAAAATCTATAAAGAACGTATCAAACTCAACACCCAAAAAACCAAATCATCCAGTGAAAAAATGACCAGGAGACACAAATAGATATTTTTCTAAAGAAGATAGATATTTTCCTAAAGAATATAAAGACGACATCCGGATAATAGACATATGGAAGGATGTTCAACATCACTCATCAGGGAAATACAAATCAAAACTACAATGAGAAACCACCTCACACCAGTCAGAATTGCTAAAATTAATAATATAGGAAACAACAGATGTTGGTGAGGATGGGGAGAAAGGGAACCCACTTACATTGTTGGTGGGAATGCAAACTGGTGCAACCACTCTGGAAAACAGTATGGAAGTTTCTCAAAAAATTAAAAATAGGACAACCCTACAATCTAGCAATCACACTATGGGGTATTTACCCAAAGAATACAAAAAACACTAATCTGAAGAGATACATGCACCCCAATGTTTATAGCAGCACTGTTGACAATAGCCGAACTATGAAGAGAACCCAAATGTCCATCAAATGATGAGTGGATAAAGAGGAGGTGGTGTATATACATATATGTATACACACACACACACACACACACACACACACACACTGGAATATTGCTCAGCTTTAAAAAAGAAATCTTGCCATTTGCAGTGATGTGGAGCTAGAGAGTATTATGGTGCATGAAATAAGTCAGAGAAAGACAAATACCATATGATTTCACTCATGTGGAGTTTAAGAAACAAAACACATGAATATATGGGGGAAAAGAAGCAAACCAAGAAATAGACTCTTAACTACCGAGAACAAAGTGATGGTTACTGGAAGGGAGGTTAGTGGGGAGACGGGTTAAATAGGTCGTGGGGATTAAGGAAGGCACTTGTGATGAACCCTGCGTGTTGTATGTAAGTGATGAATCATTAAGTCCTACACTTAGAACTAATATTTTATGTTAACCAACTGGAATATAAATAAACGCTTGGGGAAAAAAGAAAAGAGGGGGAAAAAACATACAATGAGTGGTTAGATATGGCCTTTTTCTTCACTTTGGCTTCTTTGGTGAACAAGGATTGGAGACATGGTTTTAATGCTGCCTTTGGGAAAATAGAAGTAAGACTTGTTATACGATTATGCAGGCAGCAGGATTTGTTTCAGTTTGAGGGCTGAGCTAGAAACAGTCATCAGCATCTCTGTGTTCATGGTGCTGCTGAGGCCAACAGTCTTCAGGAACATCTCTGGGTCAAAGTCATGGCTGGCCTGCAGTTCCAGACTCTCTCTACTGCCCTGCCTAATCTTGCCTCTGTGCTGATGCTCTTAATCCTCTCTTTAGCAACAAGAGAACTATAATTATCTCAGGGTCTCTCTCTCTCACTAGACGGTGCTTCAAGAGGGCAAGACTTTTGTGTTAGTAATCTTTGTACTCCTAGGCCTAGAAGGCATAGTGATTACATTATAGGTGATCGATTAGTGGTTTCTAACTGAATGAAAGAATGGAGGGAAGGAAAGTGACTTATTAGGTGAAGTCTCATGGTGACAGTTTAAAGAATATAGGCAGGCAAAAAGAGTAGAAGGAAATTAAGAAAGACAGACTGTACTCAGCTCCACAAGAGAAAGCAGGAACCGTTGGTTCCAAATTGCCAATTTTCTGAACTCACAAAAGCCAGGAAGGCAAAGCAGAATTAAGTGTTAGCCATGTACTTCCATGGAGGAATCTGGGAACCAGCTAGAGCAGCCTTGTCTAATAGTCACCTAGTGAGAGCCATATGTGTAATTTTGAATTTTCTAGTAGCCACATTAAAATGATAAAAAGAAACAGATGAAATTAATTTTAATTATATATTTTGCTTAATGCAAATATATCCAAATGTTTATCATTTCAACATGCGATCACTATGAAAAATATTAAGGAGATATTTTAATTCTTGGTTCCTCTAGTGAGTCTTCAAAATGTGGCACGTATTTTACACTTAACAGCACATCTCAGTTTGGACCAGCCACATTTCAAATGCACAGCAGCCAGATGTGGCTAGTGGCTATGCCAGTGAACAGCTCAGAGCTACAGCATTTGGGTATTTCTAAAAAGATGAAATAAAATATTTTTTCTTTGTACTAAATCATCATTTGCCTGGTAATTTTCACTGCATAGGCAGGAGAAATGAATCTTAAATAGAGAGTTTAATTGCATCGAGCTGGTTTATTTATGCAATCCAACGTCTTTACAGCCACTTCTGAAATATGTATAAATTTGTAAGCCCTTCCTAAAAAGTTCCTAGGAGCTTTAAGAATGTTCAGACCTACCGTTTGACCTAAGAAATCCTACTTCCAGCACTCAACCATCAGGAAACACTTAGAAACGCAGACTGAGATTTAGGCATGAAAACTTTCAGTGTCTTTTTTTGTTACACAATTTAATAACTGGAAGTCATCAAAGTCCAACGTTATTGGAGCATGAGTTATGGTACCTGTTTGTAATGAAATATTGTGTTGTCACTAAAATTTATGCTCAGGGAAATTTTTGATGGTGTGGGAAACTGTGATATAAAATTAAGCAAAAAGCATAGGAAACAGATTTGTATTTTCAGTATTGAGCAACTTATATGAAAGGTACAGCGAAAGCCTGGAAGGAAATATGGTAAAGTGGTAACAGTACCTCAGAACCGTGGAATAGTAAGTGACTGCTTTTTTCTTTCTATTTTGATGCATTTTGTAATTTTTCTCACAAAGCGTGTACACCAGGCCCCTAAGCAGGCAAACAAACATGGAAAATACTTTGCCTAGTTCATGTTCCCACCACTACCATAGCTCTAGTGGGAAACCCTTGCCCTCACCCTCCCTTCCCTCCACGTACACAGAGTCTCCCTCTTGGGAAAGAATGGAGAGAGCAATGGCATGAGACAGGCAAACCCCAAGGCAGCTAGAGGATGGGACAGCTGACTGGCAGAGAAGACCGGGAGACCAGCCGTCTTGTTTTGGATTTCTGCTGCTGACTGCGACAATCCCATCATCCCCTTGGGTGCCCATTCCTTATCTGTAAAAGGCAAGGAAGATCATTGGGATGAGCTCCCTACAGCTTCTTCAGACTCTCTCTGATGAACCCTCTGGCCAAAAACTTAAGTTTAGCCTTCTTTTTTTTTTTTGCCCCTGCCCACAACACATCTTTTCAGTTCCAGTTTTTCTGATTTTAAGTGTTTCTTTTACAAATGGCTTCCAGCTATATGATTGACCTCTCCTCCCCCTCACCCCCATGCCTAAATCTTCCTACTACGAAATCCCCAGAGTGTTCCCAAATGCCAGACTCTTGGTTCAGGTAGCCTTTCTTGTTTAACATACATTTTAAAGACCACTTTTCTCCTAGGGCAGTAGCAGGAAAGAGAATCTTAGATCCATTTTAGAAACTGTGTCAAATGATGAGATTACTTTGACACATGAACAGCCCTCTTTTGAAGATAGTAGGTTTGAAAGCAGAAAATCTCTCCTGGTATCTCCTCTCCATGAGTCACCATTTGGTACCAGTGTGGAAGGTAACAATGTTGATGAATAGTGGCCTGTAGATACCCTGGCAATCTTTACAACACGACCCCCCACCTAAAGGCTTTACAAAAGTACTATCTGTAAAAATAACTCCAGAATGGAACCTTGTCTGATTCTGCATCATGCATCATTCCAAAATGCCTCTGTGGAGAGACAGGTTTTACCTTTACCTTATAGGCTTCATGTCTAGATCTTCTCTCTGCAAATTAAATTCGAACCAATGATTTGAGCAACTAGTTCCCAAAATCCTTAGAGTCTTATTGTAGCTCTGTTACCTAATCTGGTACTGAGTATGTCCTATGTCTATTGCCCAGATAAGTTCTTAGCTTACTGAATGATGGAACTGGTCTCTCCTAAAACTTGTGGGCTGTAAGGTTGTCACATATCTATGCCACTACAGTGTTGTCATCTTCCCGAGGTTTTGCTCACTGTATTTATTATTCATTTGTTCACATTCGTTCCTTCACCAAATATTTTGGAGGTATGGTGCCAGGCACAGCTTTTAGACACCTGCCAATCAGCAGCCGACTACAGAGGAACTTTTGGGCTTAGAACATTTAGATTTAAAGTCGAGTTCTGCCTCTTACCAGTTGCATGAACTTGAGCCAACTCCCTTCTCCATAAAATGGGGATAACACTATTTGTGTTACAGGGCTATTACGAGTGTCCGATGACATAACTTGTGTAAATCACTAATAGTTCCAACGATGAACTTGACCCTGTTATTTTTTAAAGTAGCTATAGTTAAGGTATGTAGAGACCAATTTTCACAAAGATTACATCTTGTAATGCTTGCACCTCCGTGGTGAGAAGATGTATTATTTCTAGCTTTTGCACCTGAAGAATTGTCTGAATGATCTGGGGGCAGAAATTTTGGAGCATGGGAGCCAGCAGAACATTGATGTCATGAAATATACTCTCGATTCAGTGGTATGTGTAGCTCTCCATGAGGTGTGCATGGGATAATGTGCGCAGAGGCCTTTTGTAAAGTGAAATTTCAGAAGCAATAGTGCTCTGAATACGGCCTGGCATGGGAGGAAGCTAACATGGGAGCTTCTTTGTGCTGTAGCCTTCATCGTCACTGCCACAATCCTTGACCACACATGAGGAAACTTTAAGCTCTGATGTTTATTTGTACAAGATTCCCCAGCTCCCAAGTGCCAGAGCTGGGCTTTAAATTCAGGTTTGTGTGGCTGAGAAACTCATTGTTTGTTTGTTTGTTTCTTTCTTTCTTTCTTCCTTTCTTTCTTTATTTCTCAATCCTAAAGGTTTTATTTATTTATTTATTAAATATAATTTATCGTCAAATTGGTTTCCATACAACACCCAAGGCTCATCCCAGCAGGTGCCCTCCTGAATGCCCATCACCCATTTGCCCCTCTCCCCCTCCCATCAACCCTCAGTTTGTTCTCAGTATTTAAGAATCTTTTATGGTTTGCTTCCCTCTCTCTCTGTAATTTTTCCCCCCTTCCGCTCCCCCATGGTCTTCTGTTAAGTTTCTCAAGATCCACCTACGAGTGAAAACCAAAAGAAACTCATAGTTTCAATGCTAGAGCAGAAAATCTGAAATTGCCGGTCATGGGTATTATAATAAATGCAGGTAGCATCCACCAAGCACTTACTATCTGCCAAGAACTTTATAACTCTGTTTCCATGGTAACTCTGACTCCTCCTCCAACTCCACGAGCTGTGTAAGATTCTGTCTCTCATGTTACAGATGAGGACACCGAGGTGAAAAACATTAGTGTACTACTTGCCCTACCTCACCGAACTAAGAATTGATGGTGATTGGATTCAACCAGGCAGCCTGGCTTGGGGATCCCCCAACTTAACCTTAATAGAATATTCTTGGAAGTAAAACCTCAAATAGGGGGTTAGAACTTACGACCTTCATAACCCAGAAGTAGGTCCCAACTTACAGAATTTATAATTTGAAATGTAATGGTTTTTGTTTTTGTTTTACATTTTTTAATATTGAATCAGGAGTGAGAATAGGAAAGTGTGCATTTCCAGGACAATAGGTAAAACACGACAACTATGAGACGATGGCTTTGATTTGAGTACTCATGTTCTGATCAGCCTTTGTCTTCATCTGATGGTTACATTTTCTGAGGAAAAAATTGTGATGGTTGCTGGCTGCTTCCTGCATGGCTGTGCATTTAGAAGATCTAGAATATATCTATTTATCTCCACCTGATGGTGGTCTTGGTCAGGAAGCTGTGGGCAATTCATCTTGTTGATATCTGTTCCTAATTTCACCTGTTCAGGTCACTACCTCACTTCTTAAAATTCCCCTTGTGTTTTTTCTTTCATTTTGATGTATTGTACTTGGTGAAAGGCAGTTTTAGAGAGAGAGGAGAACCATAGATTTGTGAATTTTTGGATGGGTGTGTGTGTAAGGTTGTCATGTTCAATTGTATAAGTTGAGTACTGCACAACTGTAGAAGACACCATTTGCATTGTCTATGATGTAAATGATAGTCCCTGCAGCTGAACAATGTATGTTCAAGGACCTGTATGAATATTGGTGTGTGTGTGAGTGTGTGTGGTTAAAGTGCATTCATGTCTGAACATATCTGTGTATGAATATATGGCTAATGTGTCTAAAAGTTCACAATTGTGCATGCATGAATTTGTGTGTGTGTCTGTCTGGGCATGAGTTTTGATGGGAGATATGGGGCAGGAGAGACTGAAGAGATCTTTTTTTTAATGTTTCCTTATTTTTGAGAAAGAGAGCGTGCAAACGGGGAGGGGCAGAGGTAAGGGGACAGAGGACCTGAAGCAGCCTCAATGCTGGTAGCAGAGAGCCCAATGTGGGGCTCAAACTCACAAACTGTGAGATCATGACCTGAGCCAAAGTTGGACGCTTAACCAGCCGAGACACCCAGGTGCCCCAAGACAGAATATCTTAATTGCCATAAGACATATGAGATCACAGTCACATATTTCTTTTTCAAAAGTGAAGAAACATTTTTTAAATTTTATTATTTTTTAAATATAACTTATTATCAAATTGGTTTCCATACAACACCCAGTGCTCATCCCAACAAGTGCCCTCCTCTCTGCCCATCACCCACAAGAGACAGGGTTTTTTTTTTTAATTTTTTTAATGTTTATTTATTTTGAGAGAGAGACAGAGCATGAGCAGGGGAGGGGCAGAGAGATGGAGCCACAGAATCTGACGCAGGCTCCAGGCTCTGAGCTGTCAGCGCGGAGCCCCAGGTGAGGCTTGAACTCATCAACTGTGAGATCATGATCTGAGCCCAAGTCAGACGCTCAACTGACTAAGCCACACAGGTGTCCCCAAAGTGAAGAAACATTTAAGCATGATGTAGAATAGGCAGCATTGACAAAGTGCCACATCAGAGTCCTTGGTAAATATCCAAAGTTCCTCCAAGTTTGTCTTTTTTTTTTTTTTTTTTTGTCAAGGAATGCCCCTCCTTTTAGCCTAAATAGCATTTTTTAATGTTCTCCAGTTTGGAAAAATATGTAATAGGAGCTGAAGTTCTGACCTTTACTTTTAGCTTCTTGAACTTTTTCTTAGTCATACCTGTCTTTCTCACCTGTAAAATTATATATATATACACATATATATATGTATGTATATATATCCAAACACATGTGTATGTGCAAGTGTGTGTGTGTATGTATGTGTATATATGTGTGTATATATATATATATATTCTCATATATGAGAGAATGCTGTAAAATGAAATAATGAAATTTGATGGAAAGATATTCTTAGGACCAGTGAAACAGATATATAATAGTACATTTCTGCTTTTCTTCTGTATTAATGTATTATTCATTCTTCAGCAAACATTTATTGTGCAGGTACATTTTTCAAGGCATTGTGGTAGATGTTGGGATACCTGTACTCTCCTCAAAGTACTTACAAACTACAGGGAGAGACACACATGCATAAACAGATGTTTAAAAAAATGGATGGCAAGGCCAACTTATGACTTGAATACACTCCCATTCTAATTAGGAGAAGAGGCTAATAAAGCATGGAAATTTCGACAGGTTAAGCACTGCTCATGGCACGTTTGTGGGGAACAACCAATTCCACTTGGGTTTGAGGGTCCAGAATTCTTTATGGAAAAGATAACTTTCTGTTTTATTGTATTTTGTTGCTTTGAGGTATAATTTAGGACTCATGAGGTTTACCCACTGTAAGTGTATAATTCAGTATTTTGTAAATTTCTCAACCAGTACAACCATGAGTACAATCCAGTTTTAGAATATTTCCACTCCCCCCAAAAGTTCCTGGGTCCCCTGTAGGACATCTTTATCCCAGATCCAAATCATACACATATCTTCTTTCTGTCTCTACAGATTTGGACTTTATGTGCATTCATATCAATGGAATTATACAACACACACTTTTTTGCATATATCTAGCTTCCTCCACTTAGCACAATATTTCTAAGCTACATCCACGTTGTAGAATACATCAGTAGTTTGCTACTTTTTATTGCTAAATACTATTCCATGGTCTGATTATACCACATTTTGTTTATTCTTTCACCCGTTGGTGAACGTTCAGGTTGCTTTCATTTTGAGGCTGTTACAGATAATACTGCCGAGAGCATTGGTATACAAGTCTTTGAAAGGACAGGGGCTTTTACTTCTTTGGGTACATACCTGAGATCTTGTAGGTGGAGTACAATGGCTGGAACATTTGGTAACTTTTTTTAAAAGCTTATTTCTTTATTTAGGGAGGGAGAGGGAGAGAGAGGGAGAGAGAGAGAATCCCAAGTGCAGAGCCCAACGTGGGGCTGGAACTCACAAATGGGAGATCATGACCTGAGCAGAAATCAAGAGCCGGATGCTTAACCAATTTAGCCATCCAACATTTGGTAACTTTTTAACAGCTTTATGGAGCTTTTGTTTACATACCTAAAAGATACTCTTTTAAAGTTCATATTTAAATGCATTTAAAATTTAACTTCTCAAAAAACTGCAAAATTGTTTTCCAAAGACGCTGTCCAGTTTCACATTCACAGAAATGAATAAGGGTTTCAGTTTCTTCTCTTCTTGTCAACGTTTGGCATTGTAGGCCTTTTGACTATAGTCATTCTAATGGATATGCAGAAGTATTTCTATTGCAGTTTGCTTTTAATTTGCATTTCATGTTCACTAATGATCTTTAGTGTCTTTCCACGTGCTCTCTGTCCGTTTGTTGAACATCTTTAGTATGGGTATCTAATATGTATTCATTTAATGTACTCTTTTTAAAGTTGTAATGTTTGTCTATTTTTGAGTTGTAAGAGTTTTGTATATATTATGGAGAGATGTAGTCTGCCAGATTTATTATTTGCAAATATATATGTATAACAGTGACATTAAAAAAACTTGGTTGGCATTATCTGGTAAAGTTGAATATATACATATATCTTATATGATCTAACAGTTTTACCCCTTGTCATATACACAACAGAAGTGTGTGTGCATATGGACCAAAAGAAAGAGAAAAGTGTGTTTGTAGCTAAACAGTTTGTGTTAGATCCCAATGGGGGCCATGCAAATGCCCATCATCAGTAGGTCAAGGTGAATGCATTTTGATATGTTCATAAAATTGAACTGAACAGCGATGGAATGTAAGCATCAGAGCTGAAGGCAATAAATGGATAAATCTTACAAAAGAATGCTTAATACAAACGGCTATCTACAGAAGATATAAATGATATAATTCAATTTATGTAAGTTTCAAAGTCTGTCAAAACTGATTCATGGTGTTAGAAGTCATATAATTGTTATACTAGAGAGGGAAGAGTGAGTAGTGATTCAGAGTGGGTGAGAGGAGCTTCTGAATTGCCGGCAGTATTCTATTTTTTTTTTTTTTTTTTTTACCCACATGATGGTTACATATATGTGTCAATTTGTGAAAATTCACTGTATTTCATGTTTATGATTTGCGGACTTTTAAAGTACAGGTTCTACTTCAATGAAAAGATTTTAGGGGAAAAAAAAAGGAACATGGGCTCTGGTACTAAATTGGATATAAATCCTGGCTCTACTGCTCTCTTGCTGTAGAACCTGGGCTTCGTTACCTTAACCACTTTGTGTTCCAGTTCCCTTATTTGTAACAGGATAATAATAACACCTATTTCCTAAGTTGTTGTGAGGATTGTATGACTCAACTAACACATTTAGGAGAGTGCTCATACGTAGCGTGTGTGCAATAAATATTGGCTATTGTTATCATTATGCTCTGGATGTCCCTCCACTTTAAAAAATATTTGCTCCTTCATATCCCACTCCTAGAACCCAGTTTTTCTCTTGGATTTCATCCCAGTACTTCACTCGCCTGACTCTACATACCCTCCTGGACAGGTTTCCCGCCGCCATTTACTGTGTGTTCCTCAGTCCTTATTGGACAGCTCCAAACACCCCATGACATAATAACCCTAAATTATCCAGCTGAACTGAGTCTTTTCCCTTGAAACCAGCTTTTTCCTTTCCTGTTCTCATTCTTCTGTTCTCCTTCTTCTTTTCTCTTCACCATCGATTGTCTGTTCCACACAACAGCAATGACACTGAAATCAGACAGATCTGGGGTCAAATCCTGGTTTTGTTTATGCTAGCCGTGAGACCTTGGGGGCCATTAACCCCTATGCACTTTTGCTGCTTCTTATTTAATAGAAGGAAGATGACATACCCTATTTAGGTTTGGTTGAGGGCACAAAATGTTATCATGCTTGATACTGACTTATGATCTGGGACATGGTAGGCATTCACTAAATGTCAACTATTAATTTTTTTTTATTGTGTTATTGGTTTGGTTATTTCTTTTCAGAGAATTAAATCACATTTATTTCTTTGAATTTGTCCCTCTTCTTTATTCCTACTATTGCTAGTAGGTCCCAGTTTAGATCCTCATTATCTTTTGAATTACTACAAAGGTCTCCTTACTTTTCCAAACTTGAACACTCAATTTCATTATCGATGCTACCTCAATAGCATGCCACCACCCCCAGGCTTAAGCCCCTCAATGACATTTTCCTCTTGTTTCTTGGATTAGGTCCAAGTGTCTTAAAGCAAATTGCCTATAATAGCAAAGGACAGAATTACCTTTCTCGAGGAAGATGTACCATATTGCCTTGATGTAGGGGGTTTGGACCATATGACCTCATTAGCTCTCTTTTAGATTTGGGAGACTTGGTGTGGAGAAGCATTTCCTTCTTTGCAAAGGAGGTCAGGGAAAGGGCAATGCAGTGTTTTCCACTAATGAAATAGCAGCTACAGTGGGAGATCAAATCCCTCCAGGAACTTGACTCTTATTTTTAGCTCAGCTCAAAGGGCTGTAGCCTATTTTAGCCAGCTCTGGGACTTCCCACAGCAATCTGAGAGATGGATGTCCTGGCTGCAAGTGAAAGAAAGCTGTGAATTTTAGAGTGGAGAGACTATACTCATGGTTAGCCCATGGGAGGTGTGTTTTGACTAAGAAGAATGTGACTTTTATTGGAGCCATTGGCCGCAAGAGCTTCTATGATACAGTAAATAAAAGCTTGTATTTGATAGCCAAAGACCTGAGTTCCAATTCTGCCCTTGCCAGTGAATAGCTGTTTAACACTGAGGACAACCATTAATCTCTTTGAGCCTCAGTTCCCTCATTTGTGAAATAGGAATAATGACTCCTATCACCAAGTGTTATTGAGAATTAAATGAGATAAGCGTGTAAGGTGCCGTGCCTGTCGCATAACAGGTACTCAGGCTATGAGCGGTACTTTCCTCCTGATGGTTGGTGGCTTCTCGGGTGGCTACATGGATTTTCACTGGCTGCAAAATTACCTTGGGCACACTGTTTCATGAGAGGGACATGAAATCAAAGCTGGGCCATCCTCTAGAGGAGGGAAATTAAAAGTATCCTAGGATAGCACTTGAAGGCCATGAGTCTATTTCTTTGGCATCCATTCCTGATCTAATTAAACCTTCACAATTTGTTTCAGTCCTTGTAAAAGGGTCTCTGCCTCTCCACATCTGGGTCCTATTCTTCATCTGAAAGGCTACAGACAGCATATTGGAAAGAACAGAGTGTCAAAGGGCCTCAGATACAGAATTCTGAACACTGAATCCTGTTCATCATTAAGTCTAAATTTCTGTTTTGGGACAGATTTTCTGCTTCTGGACTTCATTTGGGTTGAAACTTGCTCATTAACCCAAATTGTTTATTTGTATTTCATTCACTAAGTTCTTCTGTCCTACAGTAATCTGTGATAGTTGTTTATAACATCTTTCTAGAAACAAAATGAATAAAAAATTTAAAAATATAAAATTTGAAACTGGATACCTGGTTTTGAATATCAAAAGTATTTTAATTTTGAATACCTAAAGTTCTGAAAGTACTGTTTGGTAAAAAGAAAAACAAATCACAATAAACTGGGAGAACCATTCAAACCTGTTTGGCAGAGAAATAACGTGTGAAGATCTCTCAGTTGGTTATCTTCCTTGAATTAATTTCTAACAGCATAGTAGATAAGAGACATGAACCAGTAATTATAAAAAGAACATAAAATTATAATGAGTCTCAGAAAACTGAGAAGCCTCACTAATAGTCAAATTCAAGTTAACACATCTAGAACACACATCAATGAATTTTATTCTGGGTGTCACACAGACATAGGGTCATAAGATGTAACTGGGGCCATTGGGTGGAGAAGAATCAACAATTTGACCACATAATCTCTCATATCACCTGAGATCTCTTTCTTTTTATAATGTAGTATCTTGTGTTTGGTCACAGACAAATGATAGTAGCAATTTCTTGCCAGAAATATATATAGGTCAAAAGAGATATGGAGAATTTAATTGTTCCTTCTTTTCTCCCATGTTACCTGGCACACAGTAGATGTCTGAATACAGATCCAATTAATAACAACGTCATCTAAATCTCAGGTGAGTGAGGTATTAACTCTTCTCATGAAATGGACCAGCATGAAATAGAATGGGCCCAGTGAAAGAAATGGTTAGATAAACAGAGAAAAGAACAAGTATTTATTTAGGGTATGCTATTGTGCAGGGACCTTGCTAAGAATCTTACATGTTACCATATGTAATGTTCACAACAATACTGAGAGGTAGGCATAGTTATCCTTATTTTTAAAATGGTGGGGGCACCTAGGTGGCTCAGTCAGTTGAGTGTCCAACTTCAGTTTGTGAGATTGAGCCCTACATTGGGCTTGCTGTTGTCAGCCTGTCAGCTCAGAGCCCAGAGTGATCCTCCTCTCCTCTCTCTCTGCCCCTCCCCCTCTCATGCTCTACCTCTCCAAAAAAAAAAAAAAAAAAAAAATATATATATATATATATATATATATACACACACACATATATATATGTATATATAACATAAAAAATGTTTCTAAAAATGAGCAAAGTGAGGTCAGAGAGGTTCAACAACTTGCTCGAAGGTTTCGAGTAAGAAGGAGAAGCACGGCGATTACTCATACTGGGTATGAGATGTCCACCAACCTGCTACCAGAGACATGAGCAGAGTAGAAACCCAAGTTTTCCATTCAGTTTTAGATTATTCTTCAAGCTCTCTGTTCTTCAATTTTTAAAGAGAAATCTTGATATTGTTTTAAGAAAAAAATTATGTTTAAATGTGTACTTTTTGATTACACCTAATGATTTTTAAAGACACCTGGCAAAGAGTCATCAGCTCTGAGAGGTAGCAGAAACTATCATCTCCTGTCTCATATATATATATTTCTGCAAGCACAGAATGTTTGCTGAGCAAAAAATGTTCTCATTTGAAAGTGAGATCCGAAGAGGTTTCCTTTGTAAGAGTGACAAAGATCCGATGTGATACATAATACACATTTGAAAAAATTTGAATTTTTAACATTTTAAACCTTCATCTTAACATCTTGAAAGACATGGTTCACAAATTTCTCCATCTATCACAGTGTACATTAGGTTGTACTGTCCATATTGAGCTGTAATCATATTGAACTGTGTTCTAATAGAGAATTTTATGTTGGAGAAGATTCTTCATTACTATGAGAAAAAGGAATTTGCAAGACTCTCAGTGAATAGTATAGTCACTGGAACCTTAATGGCAAAGAGAAGGATGGAGTTGAGGAATGTCAAAATCCTTAATGCAGAAAGATATGAGTCAGACCCTTATACATATATAGTAGATTTTTTTTCTTGGGCTCTGCTCAGCCAGTAAACTACACCTCTTTTTCTGACAACTGCCATGTTCAACAGGTGTAGGCCTTGGCCACCACAATTTTACTGTGTGACCCTATTCCCCGATACTACCCTTCCATATGACTTACAGAACAAAGAATGGGCATGTGACCCCCAAAGGGTCAATCATATTCTCCCAATTCACAATTCAAAATTGGGACTCAAGAGATGTTAGTCATATTCTGCTTGTCATATATGAAAGACATGTGAACTTCAAAGGTATAAGATGGCCATCTTTTGCCACACCCAGAACACCAGATAAAACTAGTTTGTAGAAACAAAAGAGTAAAGATGTGTAAACAAAACATGGGATGAGGCATGGTGTTTTTGGGGAGGAAAGTTTATCTCTACCCTTTCAGATTCTTCTGGCTAGTCTAAGAATCAAATTGACATGAGATAGATTAATGGGAGAAAATGAAATTTAACGTGTATATAAGGAACCCACATAAACGTGAGATTCCAAAGACAGACAATATGAGGTATATGTGTCATCTTGAACTAAGGGGAAGAGGGTAGGAGTCTTGAACTTCAAAGGGAAGGACAGCAATTCACAGGAAGATGAAAAATCGTAAATGGTAAATAAATGTTTGCTGGGCCACTCAGAAATTATGGGCATAGAGAGGAATTTTTACAGACTTTGCTACATTTCTCCCTGTCCATCACCCTGAGATCGTATTATACTGTAGTTATCCATAGTGATATCTCTGTACCTGGAGCAGGTCCTCTGTCTAAATTTTTTTTTTTAATGTAATTAGCGGGAAGGTCAAAATTTCTTCCTGAGACTTTTGAAGGGCAGCTCAAAACAATCTGCATGCCAAAGTAGCACATCTTGGGGCAACTCATTCTGAACTCCTATAATATCATAGAGGGAGGGCCTAAGGCAGTTTGGGATTTGAGTTTTTTGACAGGTTTCTTGTTTCCAGATTTTAATCTCTCCAGAGTGTATTTCCTTTCTTTGGATTCTGTGGGATATCCTACTCTCCTTTTGATAAATCCCACCTTGCCTTATTTTTCCTGCTTAAGTTCATTTGTGCAGTTTTTTTTTTTTACTTGCAACCAAAAAGAGCCTTGATTAAAACCCCAAACCCCAGGCTGTCACCCACACAGACTGGTGGAGACTGTTGTTCCTGGGATGGCCATGTGTTATATATATAGTTCTAGAAAGTGGATTAACCAGGAAGTTCAGTCTCCAACTTCAAGGCAGCAAAATTGAGTGCTATGAGCCCTGGGCATAGCTGAGGCTAAGATCCAGAATGAGCAAATAAAGCTGGAGTCCAAAGGGAAGAATGCCAGAGAATTTCCGAAGTGGCTTATTTCCCAGAGTTACTGTAAGTCAGTGAGACAATACAAAAAAAAAAAAAAAAAGTTTTTTTTATTGTAAAGGGCAAGATAGTTTAGTGGTTTAGGGCATAGATGCTACAATCAAACTCTGAGTTTAAATCTTGACTCTGCTGCTTTCTGGCTGAGTGACCTTTGTCACAGTGCCTTTGATCCGTACGTTGGAAATGATGAAGGTGGTTCCTGCTTCATATGATTACTTTGTTGATTAAATGAGTTAGTATATGTAAAGTGCTTAGGTTACTGGGTAGTGCTGTTAATTCTATGCAAGTGTTTGTTATTAGTGTTCATGGAACTCTGTTGTTGGCCTTCATTCTCACACAGACATTGTGATACTGGTTTTATAAATAACTGTGGCATTCTTCACTATGATCTGCAGGTGTACCATACAGGACATAAATTTCCCGTGGGCTAAGGTTTTATGTTATTAAAAAAATAAATCACCGGGGCGCCTGGGTGGCTCAGTCGGTTAAGCATCCGACTTTGGCTCAGGTCATGATCTTACAGTTTGTGAGTTAGAGCCCCGCATTGGGCTCTGTGCTCTCACTTCAGACCCTGGAGCTTGCTTCAGATTCCGTGCCTCCCTCTCTCTCTACTTGTCCCCCACTCACGCTTTGTCTCTCTCTGTCACTCAAAAAGTGAATAAACATTTAAAAAATTTAAAAAATAAATCAATAGCACTTATTAATCTCTTATTTTATGGCAAGCACTGCACATGCACTGTGTAGTTTAGATAGCATTAACCAGTCTATGCTGCATGTATTTTTATCTCCATATTCCAGATAAGGGTGCTGAGAAGGAGAAAGGTTGAATAGCTATAATCCAAAGCCGTAGCGATCAAGACAGTATGGTATTGGCACAAAGACAGACACATAGATCAATGGAACAGAATGGAAAACCCCAAAAATGGACCCACAACTATATGGTCGACTCATCTTTGACAAAGCAGGAAGGAATATCCAATGGAAAAAAGACAGTCTCTTTAACAAATGGGAAGACTGGTCAGCAACATGCAGAAGAAATGAAATGGGACCACTTTCTTACACCATACACAAAAATAAATTCAAAATGGATGAAAGACCTAAATGTGAGACAGGAAACCATTAAAATCCTAGAGGAAAACACAGGCAGCAACCTCTTTGACCCCGGCCACAGCGACTTCTTATAAGACACGTCTCTGGAGGCAAGGGAAACAAAAGCAAAAATAAACTATTTGGACTTGATCAGATAAAAACTTCTGCACAATGAAGGAAACAACCAACAAAACTAAAAGGCATATATATATATATATATATATATATATATATATATATACACACACACACACACACACACATATATATGTACACACACATATATGTGTATATATATATACACACACACACATATATATATGTATATGTGTACATACATAGGAGAAGATATTTGCAAAAGACATACCCAATAAAGGGTTAGTATCCAAAATCTATAGAGAACTTATCAAACTCCACACCCAAAAAACAAATAATCAACTGAAGAAATGGGCAGAAGACATGAATAGACATTTTTCCAAAGAAGACATCCAGATGGCTAACAGACACATGAAATGATGCTCAGTATCACTTACCATCAGGTAAATACAAATCAAAACCACAATATGATACCACCTCATACTTGTCAGAATGGCTAAAATTAACAACATAGGAAACAACAGATTTTGGAGAGGATGGGGAGAAAGGGGAACTCTCTTATGTTGTTGGTGGGAATGCAAACTGGTATAGCCACTGTTGGAAAACCTTATGGAGGTTCCTCAAAAAGTTAAAAGATAGAACTACCCTATAATCCAGCAATTGCACTACTAGGTATTTAGCCAAAGTTACAAAAATACAGACTCAAAGGGGTACATGTACCCCAATGTTAGCAGCATTTTCAACAACAGCCAATGTATGGAGAGAACCCAAATGTCCCTTGACTAATGAATGGATAAAGACTGATGAATAGAGAGATAGATAGAGATATCTATCCATCTATCTAATGGAATATTACTCAGCCATCAAAAAGAATGAAATCTTGCCATTTGCAATACATGTATAGAGCTAGAGTGTATCATGCTAAGCAAAATAAGTTAGTCAGAGAAAGGCAAATATTATATGATTTCACTCATATATGGAATTTAAGAAATAAAACAGATGAACATATGGGGGGGGGTGGAGAAGTAAAAAGAAAAAAGAGAGAAGGAAACAAACCATAAGAGACTCTTAGCAATAGAGAACAAAGTAAAGGTTGATGGATGGAGGTGGGTGGGGGATGGGCTAGATGGAGGATGGGTATATTTTTTGACAATTTATTGATTAAAAATGAAGAAAGCATGCAGCAAAATACAAAGTCAAACAAAGGAGGGGGAAGGTTGAATATTTTACATCGTCTATAATCTAGCATATATAATAAGGAGGACCCTCCATTTATTGATATGCCATTATTGTATCTTCAGATTATTAAATAGTATCAGCTGGCTCTAGGATTTTGGTTCAAAATTTAAGCCAAAAAACAAAACCCAAACAAATCCATTAGTCATTTGGAATAACCCAATATATTTCACAAATAGCATTAGCGCATGTTACCTTGTGCTGAATTAGTCCCTACCCGCAAGGGCCAGGGGATCCTGGGACCCAAAGACAGAGGGCACTTGTTATGTTGAGCACTGGGTGTTGTATGTAAGTGAAGAATCACTGAATTCTCCTGAAACCAATATTACACTACATGTTAACTAACTAGAACTTAAATAAAAATTTGATAAGGAACAAAAAAAAAAAAAAGGAAAGCATATACTGGAAAAGAAACTTTTTGTTTTTTAATGAAAATGTAACTTCTGATCAGTTTTCCATTTGGTATGAACTGGCTCTTGGCAAACAAAAGCAACCTGGCTCTGTGGCATTTGTTGAACTTTGTCCTGTGAATACTCCCATTCTGGCTGATTTCGGGGATGGTTGTAGTTCACAACTGGCTAGCAGCTTTTCTGGCTAGCAAAATTCCCAATACAAGCTGGCTCTCAGTACATCTCTGACCCTCCTAAGCCATGCCTAGGCAGAAATTCTGGAGCTAATATCACCAGAGATGAATGCCAAATGATGAAATCGTCAAAGAGGAAAAATTTCTCTCCTCTAAGACATGCAGACAATTATGAGATACAGTCCCAGAGTTGACTTACCTGAGGCCAGTAAGATTTGTTTCTACTTATTTTTTTTGCCAGCTTTATTGAAGTATAATTGACAAATAAGATCATAATATATTTAAAGTATACAGCATGATGATTTGATATATGTATACATCGTGAAAGGATTTTCTCCATTGAGTTAATTAACATATCCATAACTTCACATATTTTTCATCTCCCCCTGCCCCTGGTTTGTGTGTGTGTGTGTGTGTGTGTGTGAGAGAGAGAGAGAGAGAGAGAGAGAGAGCGTGAGAGAGGGAGATAAAGAGAGTGCTTAAGTTCTATTCTTTTAGCAAATTTCAGTTATATAGTACATTATTAGTATCAACTATAGTCACCATGTTATGCATCAGGTCCTCAGACCTTATTCATCTTATAACTGAAAGTTGTAGCTTTTTACCAACCTCTCCCCATTCCCCTCCCTCCCCAGTCTGGCTTATTGCACTTGGCATAATGCCCTCCAGGCTCATCCATGTTGCTGCAAATGACATAATTTCCTTTTTGATTAAGCCTTAATAATATTCCATTATATATACATTTTCTCTATAGATATTTATATACAATATATATTTAGTATTTATTGATTTAATTATTTATTTAAAATGTTTCTTTAAAATGAGAGAGAGAGAGCGCGAGCATGAGTAGGGGAAGGGCAGAGAAAGAGGAGAGAAAGAACCCCAAGTAGGCTCTGTGCTGTCAGCATAGAACCCGATCCTGGGCTCGAACTCACAAACTGTGAGATCATCAGTTGAGCTGAAACCAAGAGCTGGTCGCTTAACTGACTGAGCCACCTAGGTGCCCCTAGTTTTTAGTTTTTAAAAATTTAATTATAATGCAGTTAACACACGGTGTTATGTCAGTTTCAGGTGTACAATACAGTGATTCAACAGTTCCATGTATACCTTAGTGCTCCTCATGAAAATGTAGTTGTAATTTCCTTCACTTATTTCCCCCAGTCCCCCACCCACCTCCCCTCTGGTGACCATCTGTTTCTTCTCTACAGTTAAGAGTCTATATTTTGTTTTCTTTCTCTCTCTTTTTTCCCCTTTGTTCGATTGTTGTGTTTCTTAAATTCCACATATGAGTGAAATCATATGGTATTTATCTTTCTTGGACAGGTTTATTTCACTTAGCATTATACTCTAGCTCTATCCATGTTGTTGCAAATGGCAAGATTTCATTCTTTTTTATGGCTGCATTATACACACACACACACACACTTACATACCACATCTCTTTATTAATCTATCAGCGGACATTTGGACTGCTTCCATAATTTAGCTATTATAAATAATGCTGCAATAAACATAGAGGTGCATATATCCCTTCAAATTAGTGTTTTTGTATTCTTTGGGCAAATATCCTGTAGTGAAATTCCTGGATTGTAGTGTAGTCTATTTTTGAGGGACCTTTATACTGTTTTCCACAGTGGCTGCACCAGTTTGCATTCCCACCAACAGTGCACAAGGGTTCCTTTCTTTCCACATCCTCACCAACATTTTCTGTTTACTGAGTTTTTGATTTTAGCCCTTCTGACTGGTGTGCGGTGATATCTCATTGTGGTTTCGATTTGCATTTGATTTGCCTGGTAAGTGATGATGAACATCTTCTCGTGTGTCTGTTGGCCATCTAGATGTCTTCATTAGAGAAATGTCTGTTCATGTCTTCTGCCTATTTTATAGATTATTTTTGTGTGTGTTTTTGGTGTTGAGTTGTATGAGGTCTTTATATATTTTGGATACTAATTTGGATACTAACCCTTTACCAGTTATGTCATTTGCTAATATCTTCTGCCATTCAGTAGGTCTTTTTTTTTTTTAACCTTTGTTAGTTGCTTCCTTTGCTGTACAAAGGCTTCTTATTTTGGGGTAGTCCCAATAGTTAATTTTTGCTTTTGTTTCCCTTGCCTCAGAAGACACATGTAGAAAGATGTTGCTATGAACACTGACAGAGAGATTACTACCTGTGCTCTCTTCCTAGATTTTTATGGTTTCAGGTCTCACAGTTAGGTCTTTAATCCATTTTGAGTTTTTGTGTGTGTGTATGGTATGAGAAAGTGGTCCATGTTCACTCTTTTGTATGTGGTTGTTGAGTTTTCCCACTGCCATTTGTTGAAGACACTGTCGTTTTCTCATCGGATATTCTTGCCTCCTTTGTGGAAGATTAATTAACCATATAACTGTGGGTTCATTTCTGGATTTTCTATTATTTTCTATTAATTTATATGTCTATTTTTGTGACAGTACCATACTGTTTTGATAACTACAGTTTGTAGTATATCCTGATATCTGGGATTGTGATACTTATGCTTTTGTTCTTTCTCAAGACTACTTTCACTATTCAGGGTCTTTTGTGGTTCCAATTTTAGGATTGTTTGTTCCAGTTCTGTGAAAAATGCTGTTGGTATTTTGACAGGGATTGCATTAAATCTGTAGATTGCTTTGGGTAGTATATACATTTTAACAATATTTGTTCTTCCAATCTATGAACATGGAGTGTCTTTCCATTTCTTTGTGCTGTCTTCAATTTCTTTCATCAATGTTTTATAGCTTTTGGGTACAGGTCTTTCACTTCTTTGGTTAAGTTTATTCCTAGATATTTTATTACTTTTGGTGCAATTGTAAATGGGATTGTTTCCTTCATTTCTCTTTCTGCTGTTCCATTATTAGTATATAGAAAAGCAACAGATTTCTGTATATTGATTTTGTATCCTGCAATCTTACTGAATTGATTTATCAGTTCTAGTAGTTTTTTGGTAGTGTCTTTAGGGTTTTCTGCATAGAGTATCATGTATCTGCAAATAGTGAGAGTTTTACTTGCTTCTTACCAATTTGTGTTCCTTTTATTTCTTTTTGTTGTCTAATTGCTGTTGCTAGGACTTTGAGTACTATGTTGTATAAATGGACATCCTTGTGTTATTCCCAACCTTAAAAGAAAAGATCTCAGTTTTTTCCCATTGAGTATGATGTTGGCAGTGGGTTTTTCATATAAGGCCTTTATTTTGTTGAGATATATTCCCTGTAGATCTACTTTGCAGAGGTTTTTTTTAAATCATGAATGATTGTTGTACTTTGTCATATGCTTTTTCTGCATCTGTTGAAATAATAATCATGTAGTTTTATCCTTTCTCTTGTTGATGAGATGTATCCCCTTGATTAATTTGCAAATATTGAGACACCCTTTCAATCAGGGAACAAATCCCATTTGACTCTGGTGAATGATTTTTTTTTGTAATGCATTGTTGGATTTGGTTTGCTAATTTTTTAGGGATTTTTGCATCTAATGTTCATCAGATATATTGGTCTGTAGTTCTTTTTTGTTGTGGTGTCTTTATTGAGTTTTGGTATTAGGGTAATGCTTGTCTCGTGGAATAAATTTGGAAGTTTTCCTTCCTTTTGGATTTTTTTGGAATAATTTGAGAAGAATGGGTATTAACTCTTCTTTAAATGTTTGGTAGAATTTTCCTGTGAAGCCATCTGGCCCTGGACTTTTATTTGTTGGGACTTTTTCGATTACTGATCAATTTCATGGCTGGTGATTGGTCTGCTCACATTTTCTCTTTCTTCTTGCTTCAGTTTTAGGAAGATATTTGTTTCTAGGATTTTAATCTATTCTTCTAGGTTGTCCAATTTGTTGGCATATAATTTTCATAATATTCTCTTACAGTCACTAATATTTCTGTGATGTTGGTTATTTATCCTCTGTCATTTCTGATTTTATTTGAGTCCTCTTTTTTTTTCTTTTTCTTTTTTTTTATAAGTCTGGCTAGAGGTTTATCAATTTTGTTGATCTTTTCAAAGAACCAGCTCCTGGTTTCATTAATCTGTTCTAATGTTTTATAAGTTTCTAATAATTTATTTCTGCTTTAATCTTTATTATTTCCTTCCTTCTACTGGTTTATTTGTTCTTTTTTTCCTACCTCCTTTAGGTATAAGGTTAGGTTGTTTATTTGAGATTTTTGTTGCTTCTTGAGGTGAGCCTGCATTGTATAATCTTCCCTCTTATATCAGCTTTTGTTGAATTCCAGAGATTTTGGACCCTTGTATTTTCATTTCATTTGTCTCAATTTAACTTTTGGTTTATTCTTTGATTTTTTGGTTGACCCATTCATTGTTTAGTAGCATGTTATTTCACCTCCATGTATTTGTGCTGTTTCCAGATTTTTTCTTGTGGTTGATTTTGTTTCATAGCATTGTGGTCAGAAAACATGCATAGTATGATCGTTTTGAATTTCTTGAGATTTGTTTTGTATCCTAATATGTAATCTACTCTGGAGAATGTTCCATGTGCACTTGAAAAGAATGTGCGTTCTGCTGTTTTATGATGGAATATTCTGAATGTACCTGTTAAGTCCATCTGGTCTATTGTGTCATTCAAAGCCATTCTTTCCTTGTTGATTTTCTGTTTGGGTGATTTGTCCATTAATGTAAGTGGGATGTTAAAGTCCCCTCCTATTACTGTATTCCTATCAATTTGTTTGTTTATGTTTGTTATTAACTATTTCATGTATTTGGGTTTCCTCATGTTGGGGGCATAAATATTTACAATTGTTATATCTTGTTGGATTTTTCCCTTCATTAAATAGTGACTTTCTTTGCCTGTTATAGTCTTGGTTTTAAAGTCTATTTTGTCTGATATAAATATTGCTACGCTGGCTTTCTTTTAATATCCATTTGCATGATAAATGTTTCTCCATTCCTTCACTTTCAATCTGCATGTGTCTTTAGGTCTGAAATGAGTCTCTTGTAAGCAGCATATAGATGGGTCTTGTTTTTATATCCATTCTGTCACTCTGTGTCTTTTGATTGGACATTTACATTCAAAGTAATTATTGATAGATATGTACTTATTGCCATTTTGTTACTTGTTTTGTGGTTGTTTTTATAGTTTTTCTCTGATCCTCCTCTTGCTCTCTTCCATGGTTTTCTGGCTTTCTTTAGTGATATGCTAGGATTCCTTCCTCTTTATTTTTTGCATACCTATTACTGGCTTTTGATTTGTGGTTACCATTAGGTATGTATATAACATCATCTTCACACAGAAGTGTGTATTAAGTTGATGGTTGCTTAAATTTGAGCCTGTTCTTTATTCCCCTCTATCCCATATTTCAGGTATATGATGTTATTTTACATTTGTGTGTATGTGTGTGTGTGTGAACCCTTGACTGATTTTTATACATATACTTATTTTTTACTGCTTTTGTGTTTCCTACTTTCCATACTCATACTTATGATCTTTCCTTTCCACTTGAAGAGTCTCTTCTAACATTTCTTGTAGGGCTGGTGTAGTGGTCACGAACTCCTTTAGCTTTTGTTTGTCTGAGAAACCTTTTTTTAATGTTTACTTATTAGAGAGAGACAGACAGAGCATGAGCTGGGGAGGGGCAGAGAGAGAGGGAGACACAGAATTGAAGCAAGCTTCAGGCTCTGAGCTGTCAGCACAGAGCCCGACATGGGGCTCGAACTCACGGACCGTGAGATCATGGCCTGAGCCGAAGTCAGATGCTTAACTGACTGAGCTGCCTACATGCCCCAGTTTGTCTGAGAAACTCTTTATCTGTCCTTCTATTCTGAATGATAGTCTTGCTGGATAGAATATTCTTGGCTGCATATTTTTTCCTTTCGGCCCTATGATATATCATGCCACTCCCTTCTGGCCTGCAAAGTTTCTGCTGACAAATGTGCAGATAGCCATATGGGGTTTCCCTTGTATGTAACTGTCTTCTTTTCTCTTGCTGCTTCAAAAATTCTCTCTTTATTACTACTTTTTTACCATTTTAATTATATGTGTCTTGGTGTGGACTTCCTTGGGTGGATTTTGTTGGGGAATCTCTGTGCCTCCTGGATCTGGATAGCTGTTTCCCTCCCCATATTAGGGAAATTTTCATATTAGTCCTTCAAATAAATTTTCTGCCCCCTTTTCTCTCTCTTCTTCTGGGATTCCTATAATGCAAATGTTATTTCTGTTGATGGAGTTGCTGAGTTCCCTAAGTCTACTTTTATTTTGCATAATTTTTTCCTCTCACCTGTTCAGCCTGATTATTTTCTATTACTCTGTCTTCCAGGTCGCTAATTCAGTCCTCTGATTCCTCTAGCCTGCTATTTATTTTATCTGATATATTTTTAATTTCATTTATTTTGTTCCTCATCTCTGACTGGCTCTTTTTTTATCTACTTGTTAAGGGTCTCACTGATGTCCTCCACTTTTTTATCAAGCCTAGTGAGTATCTTTATGATCATTATTTTAAATTCTCTATCCAGCATATTATTTACATCTGTTTCACTTAGGTCTCTCACTGTGGTATTGTCCTGTTCTTTCATTTGGGACATATTCCTCTGTCTCATTTTGTGTAACTGTGTCTGTTTCTGTGTGTTACGAAAATCAGCTACATCTTCTGCTCTTGAAAGTAATGACCTTATAAAGAGGAGGTCCAATAGTGCCCAGCTGTGTTCCCTGTTCACCAGAACCTGGCACTTTAGGAGTGTCTCCTATGTGTGATGTGCGTGCCTGCTATTTTGTCCTGGCTCCTTTTTCCTTCAGTCCAGTCATCTGCAGAGGCTCTCCCTGCCTTTTGTGGGCAGTGTTGGCTTCCTGGCCAAGTGAAGTTTGCAGTTTTAATAAGGTGCATGCTGGTCTGCCTGGACCTGCTGCACCAGGACTAAGCCAAGCATGACCAGGAAAGATAGAGCTTCTGAAGTGCAGAGGGAAGGCTTGGTGTAAGCAAGTTGAGTAGTGAATGCCAGTGCCTTGCTGCTTGGCACAGGTGGCTGTGTGTTTATGCTAGGGGCTAGGGGAGGCAGATGGCACCTGCCAGCCCCTGTATTCATGGAGGGGTCTTCCGTAGAGGCACACTCTGAGATGAGCACATAACTCTCCCTCCTGTATGCTCCCGGCACTTTCAAACCGCTGCTTCTATGCTGTATCTCCATGGGCTGTTTGTCATGCTGTCTCTCTAAGGGCGGGGACTCAGCTTCCTATTGCACTCCAGGCTCTCCTAGAACCCAGCCTGCTGACTTTTAAAATCCCAAGCTTTAAGTCCCTCTGGTTGTAAAACTTCACAAAATTCAGCTCCTCTTGCTTTTACTGCCAAATGTTGTGAAGATTCATCTTTCCCATATGGACTCGCCAGTGTGATAGTCTGTTCATCTCCCTTTTCCATACCTGTGACTTCCTCCCACCCATGGATGGCTGTGGTCTGTTTTGATTCCCACTGTGTCTCTGCCCTTCCCACCTTCTTTGATGTGGCCTCTTCTATACCTTTAGTTGTGGACCTTGTTCTGCCAGTATTTAGGTCATTTTCTGGGTCATTTATGCTGATGTGTGTGTGTTATCTAGTTGTATCCATGGTAGGAGGTAAGCTTAGGGTCCTCCTACTCTTTGATCTTCCCATAGTTCCTATATATATTTAAAAATATTTTAATATCTCTATTATCTATCTATCATCAATCATTCTATGTAACATTTTTTTTTGTCCACTCACCCGTCAATGTATACTTAAGTTGTTTCCATACCTTGGTTATTGTGAATAATGCTGCAATGAACATGTGAATGTAGATTGCTGTTAGAGATAGTAATTTCATTTCCTTTGAATATATACCCAGCAGTGGGATTGATGGATTACATGGTAGTTCTGTTTGTAATTTCTTAAGACACTTTCATACTGGTTTCCTGTTGACTCTACTAGTTGATATTCCCACCAATAGTATACAAGCCTTCCCTTGTCTCCAACTCCACATCAGCATTTATTGTTTACTGTCTTTGTGATAATAGACATCCTAGCAGGTATCAGATAATACCTCATTGTGGTTTTGACTTCCATTTCCCTGATGATTAGAGACATTTAGCACTTTTTCAGGCACCCGTGGGCTATTTGTAGGGCTTCTTTGGAAAAATGTCTATTCGGATCCTTTGCCTATTATTTTTCAGTTGGGGTATTTGGGTTTTTTTGCTATTGGGTTGTGTGAGTCTCTTGCATATTTTGGGTATTAACCCCCATCGAATATACTGTTTGTGAATATTGTCTTCCATAGTCTGGTTTTTCATTTTGTTGATGATTTCCTTTTGTTTGCAGAAGGTTTTGTTTGATGTGGTCCCATTTGTTTATTTTTGCTTTTGTTACTTTTGATTTGATCTTTGGGGTCAAATCCAAAAAATGATTGTCAGGACCAATGTCCAGGAGTTTTCCCCCTATTTTCTTCAGGTCTTATATTCAATTTTAATACGTTTTGAGTTGATTTTTGTGTATGGTGTAAGTTAGGAGTCCAATTTCATTCTTTTGCATATGTATACCAGTTTCCCCAGCACTATATATTAAAGAGACTATTCTTCTCCCATTGTATATTCTTAGAGACTTCATCAAAAATGAATTGACGATATATGTATGGAATTATTCCTGTTTTATTGTTTCTTTTTTCCTCCTTCTGGAGAAAGAAAAATTAAAATTGTGGAACAAGCATGTTAGACAATTTATGGCTTTTTCCCTTCACTTTGTCTCTGAGTGGGTGAAAAGTACCCATCACATTTGGGAGGAAAAGCTCTATTGCATTCAACAAATATTGATTGAGTTCTTACATGTGTCAGGCAAGGGCCTAGGTATTGGATATGAAGTTGTTTGTAGGGAAGATGGGAACATAAATGCTCTCCATGTGTTCCTGAATCCTACTCTCCAAGATCTAATGACTCCTACATCCATGACCGCCAGACCCTCTCCTAGAAATCGACCCCTTTCTGACCTCTAGTTCCAGTTCTACTTCATCATTATTTGCCTCCTGCTTGCCAACACCCCTTGCTTCTCATTTAACAAGCACTTACTGAGCACCCACTGGGAGTCAGTTACCCTTCAGGGTGCTTCAAATGCATCAGTGGAAAAAACAGAGAAAGATTCCATATATGCTACTGGTAATAGATTCTGTCAGCTCATCTAGGCATCATTAAATACTCAAAGATTTTTGAATTTCCTCAAAATACCCAGGACATTTCTAACTCCTGTCTTCTCCTCTGTAAGTACTTCTAGTCCTGTGTCTCTCTGATAAACACCTAATGATCTTCCAAGATTCATTTAAGTGTCTTTTCCTCTGTAAAGTCATTCCTGACTCCCTTCCTGAAAACAAAGCTAATGCCCCTTTTCTTTGTACTCCTGTCATATAATCACATTTTCCTGTCAATTTTCCACTTTAGATGATGATTTCCATGTGGAAAGAGATGGTGGTGGTTGTTGTTGTACATATTGACCTACTTACTATAGACACTTGTTTGGACGTAACTAATGAAAGGGACACAGAGAATGTCTAATATTCTAGGTATCTGGATAAGCCAATTTGTAACATAAACAATTTAAGAATATGCTGCCTTAAAACATTCCTGCTTATGTTTAACTTCATTCTATAAGTGCTTTTGAAAAATATTAATCATACTTAGATTCAGAGAGTCCCTGAAAAATGTGGGAATGTTGGCTAACTATAACATTCTTCATTGGAAGTCTTTAAGAAACCGTAAGGGATTTGAATTTGTTGAACCTGAAACCAACGAATACAGACAGCAATATAGAGGTAGATGATAGTGTTCAGATTTCTGCAGAAGGCATTCATCTGGTAACCATTTTGTCCGTATCGCTCCTAGATTACGCAGTGTCCTTATTCAGCATGTTCAGGACATTGTGTTATTTGTCACTACAGTGCCAGCACCTAGTATGGTGCTGGCACTCAGTGAGTGTTTGATGGATAAATGATATAATAGTCAAACAACAGGTTTAATAGGTATTTATTTAAACAGGCAGCTATTTGAACAAAATGACTGAATTACCACAAGGCTTTATTACCTAGGTACTAGCACAGACATCACAGACTGCTGTTGCAGACTCTAGTCAATTATTTAAGCTAATCTCAGGTGCCAAAGAAAATGAGCTGCCATAGAGGAAATATGCTTACTGTATGAAATATGAAATGAGAGAATAGGTTTTACTTTATGTTTAAGGAAACCTTGACTCTGATGAGGAGACATAATTTTTGTGGGACTAACCCTTTCAATATAAAAACAAAAACTTTATTGTCCAATAAAATATTTGGAAAAACAGCTTGATTTTGTATCAAATGGCAAATATACCACTGTAAAGTACAGTTTCCACTAACCAAGTCAATGCAGGCCAACAAATATTTTCTGAACACCTTTATGTCAGCTCATGTGATGTAAAGATTAATATAATAGCTCTTTCCCTCTAAAAGTTTTAAAATAATGCGTTAGCCCTTGGGTGTGGTGTGGTTTAATGAGAGATAACTGAATGAGTAATTGATAGACCCAGTTTTTAATTTTTAAAGCAGGTACGTCCTTGACCATG
The DNA here is from genome assembly GCF_027475565.1 of Acinonyx jubatus. Taxonomy (NCBI): domain Eukaryota; kingdom Metazoa; phylum Chordata; class Mammalia; order Carnivora; family Felidae; genus Acinonyx; species Acinonyx jubatus. Next base: position 12,065,882 of record NC_069394.1, read on the forward strand.
TCATTTAGGCCATGCTCCCAGGATACATATGACTGCTTATCTTGCGCCAGACACTGGGTGAGCTCTAGTCTCAGAACTGGAACTTGGGAGATACTCAATAAATACTTGCTGAATGTGTGAATGAATAACTGAAGTTAGAACATCAAACAGTTCTCTGTTCCTGCCTTGTTGATAGTCAGAATTTGGTGGTGGAAACATGATTAGGGAACAACTCATAAAGCATCCTTCTGCTTGAATGAAGGTTAAGGAAGACTTACAGTTTCAGCTCCAACTGTGTTTGTTTATTTTTAATTTTTTAAAGTTTACTTATTTATTTTGAGGGGGTGGGGCAGAGGGAGAAAGAGAAACCCAAGCAGGCTCCACTCCACACTCAGTGCAGAGCCTGACATGGGGCTCGATCTCACGAACTGTGACTGACACGGGGCTGGATCTCATGAATTGTGAGGTCTTGACCTGAGCTGATAACAAGTGTTGGAGGCTTAACTGACTGAGCTACCCAGGCGCACCCCAAACTGTGTTTTAGAAATACTAAGTTTTCCAGGGAGGTTGTCCATTTCAGGCAGAGGAAACAGAGGCCTAAATGTGAAAGGTACCACGGGGTTTGGGGGATGTGAAGATCTGGTGGTTTGGCTATGTTTGGGGAAGGGTTGAGGAAGAGGGTGGAGTTGACCCAAGAGACAAGTAGAGCCATTAAGAAAAACCCATGACAATTTAATGTACGTACTCATTCAAAGATGCCCGTGAATGGTACTGCCACTCTGGAAGACAGTTTAACAGTTCATTATGAAGTTAAAGCTACATACACAGGTCGATCCATTCTTAAGCATGTACCCCCAGAGAAATAAAACTTATGTTCACACAAAACTTTCTGCATGAAAGTTTATAGCAGCTGTATTCATAATTGGCCTAAACTGTAAACAACCCAAATGTTCCTCAGCGGTTTAATAGATCAGCAAACTGGGGTACATCCATGTGATGGAATACTATTTACCAATAACAAAAATAGTAATAGACACAACTGCTGGAAGGGATCCCACAGGTGAGTGAAAGAAGTCAGTTTCAAAAAAGTCATATAACTCATGATAGCATATGTATATTATTCCCAAAGAAAAAATTACTGTAGTGACAGAAAACACATCAGTTGGTTGTTAGGGGTCAGGTGTGGGGAAAGGGGGTAACTACAAGGGAATAGCCTATGGAGTTATTGAGAGGAATGAAACCGTTCTCTATCCTGACTGGCGTGGCGACCGCACAAATCTGTCTGTATGCTTACTATGCACGTGTCACAGTGCAGAGAACCATACTCACACAAAAAGTGAATTTGGCTCTATGTTAATTTAAAACTTTAAAAAAGGTGACTGCAAATGAGATGAAGCCTGTTAAAGGGCTTCTTTAACATTCAAACTTCTACATATTATATTTTGTATTATAGATAGAATATGACCTATTCTATTTCTGATGTGATTCATTTAGACCACTCACATCTCCCTTCACTTTTGTCCCTAAAAATGATACAAATTATATCTTGTACTTCTCATTTATAAATTTGAGGCTTTTAAAAAACCTTTTTGTAAAGTGTTTGTGGAGGTACAAAATGTTCCATTTTGGTGGGAAATGTTAGACTTGAGATATGCAAATATTAACTTCTGAAAAAGCCCCTTTTATGTACTTAGATAGGATGAGGATTCCTAGGAAAACAGCCTGGGAATGAGACTGTAATTTCCCCTCAAGGATCCTCTGGCCCTTGGCTGGGTTGGGAAGGCCACTGACAATAACCTCTTTCTGTGAACCTTGACTCTCCAGTCCAGAGATGCTATGTCCTGCTGTGCCTTGGTGTAGTCTCATCTACTTTATGCAGGTTCTTAATTTAATACTTGCGAAAGGGTAGAGCAGCAAGGAACATGGGAGCTCGTCTTTTTACAGAGGAGGAAACCAAAGCCTAGAGAGGCCATGGTTCTTGCCCAAGGTTCCAGGAGACCAGGATTGAAACCCAGTTTATTCGGATGGCTGGTGGAGTACTCTGTTTCATATTCTGCTGCTTAAAGCTTGAACTGTTTGCTTGGCGTTTGGGAGAAACTATCCCATGACTCTGCGGGTAGTCCTTTTGCCTTCGTAAAATAGACTTAAAAACTGATAGGAAGTACGCAATTCATTAACCCCATGCTTCATAAAAGGAAAATAAATCTAAGTAGGCTTCTTTCCTTTCCGTGGGTGTTTGTGAGTTTCTTAATGAGAAAGTTCACATGTGAGGGAGAAAGGGACCCTTGAAAAGCAGCCTGACCTCAAGCTGATAATCACTATTTTTTTTTTTTTTTTGGAGAGAAAATGCTTTTGCCTCTTTTAAAGGGACAAGCCCAGGCTCTGACTTGCTTTTCAAAAAGTGGAGATGATTTGTATTGAGTCATGCACACTCCCTTGCCTAGTTCTATTTATCACATTGTGTGTGTGGGGGGGGGCATTTTCCTTATGTCTTGGTGGAGTTGTGATCAGTGGGGGATTGAGCCCAATTTCAACTTCGAAGAAGCAGCTGACCAAGCGTCGAGCTGATCTCTGACATAAGGTAGCTTAGCACATTGAAAGTGCAGTAGCCCAGGCGGCTAGCAACTAGATTTGGATGGTGACTTCGCCACTAGATTCGAGTAAGTTATTGCCCTTTGTCAGGCCTCACTGTTCCTGTGTGCAAGACACAACATTTGGATTATATCAAGAAGTGTACCTACCTGGCCTATGGGCTACACTCTCCCAGTCTTGGGACCATGTGGGCGTCACTAGATGACCAGAGACTAGACCCTCCTTCTCTGATTCCCAGAATCGTTGTCCGTGGTAATGGTGCTCTAAGTATTAATGGAAATTACTCACTGATGCATCATCATTAACATATGTTTGATGCCAAAACATTTGTTTGTTGTTGAATGGAAGACTAAACAGATTAATTCATATTTGTGCTAGAACTAAGGTCACTCTCTGACCTGTGGCCTACCTTCCACACCTGGAGCTGCCTGAATCCTGTCTCCTGTGGCCTTACCTGGAACCACGACACCATCCGCCACCCACTGACCATCTCCCTGCCAAGCTCCCCTCTCATTTAGCTTCTCTGAGAGTTGTACCTACCGGAAGGAATTCACAGTTTTTCATGGCTCTGTAGACAAAGCCCTTTGGATACTTAAGTGAATAAAACAGACTGTTAACAGCGTGAAATGATGTTCTGCACAGGATGTGCCTCAAACAGGAACTGGCACATGGTTAATAGCCCTATTATCATCATTATTATTACTCCAATTGTTATCTTTATTAATAATTTAGAAAAAAGGCTTCTGCTTATCTATAAGGGATTATCATTAAATATGTATTCTTCTGCTTCCCTATCTTCTCGACAACAACCAAAATCTATTGTAGCTTCCAGATCTGAATATTCATTCCCTGCTCTCTGAGGACGGCTGAGCCAAGCCCAATTTCACCAGGACTATGATTTTATTATTTCCGGACTCTGCTCACAGGAAGTAGTAAGTGAAGCCTTATCATCTAAGATTTCTTTCAAATGGGAAGTTTGCATGTTTTCTCTTTTATAACTAAAAAGAAAAGGAGAGAGAAAGAGAGAGAGAGAGAGAATACTCACTTTGCCTTACTAGAAAGTCAGTTCTTTGTTCCTAAAGAATCCAGAGGCTTTTTCTAGTCCCCATCCCAGTCTACAATAGACCTTTCTATACTTTTTTCATAGCTTCATATACACTTCTTTCATGGATACAATACATCAATCAGTGTGAGATGTTTTCCAACATTGAGGTGTAATCTGTATGAAAGCAGGGACTCTCATCTTCTTGTCTTCTTTGCTTGCCACTACCTGATACAAAGTAGATGCTTAATAAATACTGGTTAAACCAATGATTTTTCATGTGAGGTGAGAGGAGGAAGTCCTTTGAAGAAGCCCTGTCTCCTGTCTCCCTGAGTGAGGATGAATTGACCTCACCTCCAGAAGCAGAGTACAGGTGCTTACACAAGTCCCTTACTCTTCACAGATGCCTGGCCTAAGCCTTTGGTGACTTTGATGGCTAATTTTATGTGTCAACTGGGCCAAGCAATGCCAAATAGCTGGTTAGACATTATTATTAGGTGTGTGTGCGTGTGTGTGTGTTTGATGGTGTTTCTGGAAGTGATTAGCATTTAAATTATGAGCCGAGTAGAGCAGGTGGCCCTCCCCAGTGTGGGTGGGCATCACCCAGTCCACTGAGGGCCTGAACAGAGAACAAAAAGGTGAAGGTTGAATTCACTTCACTGTTGAAGCTGGGACATTAATCTCCTGTCCTCATGCTCCTGGCTCTCAGGTCTTCAGACCCAGTCTAGAACTGATAGCATCATCTCTCTACATCTTGGGCCTCTGAGCTGTGTCACAGACTCTGCTAGCCTCCTGGATGGCACATCAAGGGACTTTTTAGTTTCTATAATCTCATGAGCCAGTACCTTATGATAAATTTTGTACACACACACACACACACTCACTCACTCACTCACACACATCTCCTATTGGTTCTGACTCTGGAGAACCCTAACTAATACGGGGACAGACCTTCAAAAATAATTACTGTTGGTGTGCCTGGGTGGCTCAGTCGGTTGAGTGTCTGACTTCAGCTCAGGTCATGATCTTGTGGTTCGTGAGTTCGAGCCCCACATTGGGCTCACTGCTGTCAGCACAGATCCTGCTTTGGATCCTCTGTCCCCTTTTCTTCCCCTCCCCCACTCGTGTGCCTGTGCACACATGCTCTCCCTCTCTCTCGAAAATACACATTAAAAAATTTTTTAAAAATGATTACTATTTATTTGATCCTATTTCTTTATAAATGTTATATCCTTTTCTTTTTCCACTCAGAATATAACTAGGCTTTCAGATAGGGCTACAAAATAACCTCTGTTGAAGGTGAATGATGCTGAGCAAAGTAACCATATCATTTGGTCAAACCATCAGCAAAGTTTGCATTTCCAAGTATTGCTTTTGGTATCTATCTATCTATCTATCTATCTACCTACCTACCTACCTACCTACCTGTCGTCTATCTGTCTATTATCTATAATTTTTTCTCTTTTTTAAAAATGCAACAGTATGGGGACACCTGGCTGGCTCAGTTGTTTAGGCATCTGACTCTTGATCTCAGCTCGGGTCTTGATCTCAGGGTTTGTGAGTTCGAGCCCCACATTGGGTTCCACACTGGGCATGAAGCCTACTTAAAAGAAATGCAACAATATGCTGTTATTAGGCTCAAGGAGCAGAGCAGGGCTTTTTCATGGAGACTTAAGCACACCATGGTTACTTCTGCCACACTCTGTGTTGCCATATTATCTTGGACCCTGACCTTGACCCCATGTGCTAGGTCTTGCTCCCATTTTGCACATAACAAATCTGAGGACTAGGAAAGATAAGCAGTGTGCCCTAGGTTCTAAGTTTAGCCTTTGCTGCCTCCTAAAGACACATGTTATTGGAAGTGGGAAAGACGGTAGAATTTTTGTTTTTTTTTTTTAAAGTTGAAGAATCACAAGCAGCAAGGTACGAGGATAGGAAAGAACATGGTGTATCCGGGGAACCCAGAGTCGTCGAGGTTACATGGAGTGTATCAGGAAACAGGGTGGCATCCTGTGGGTCTGTGCACTGGTTTGTAGGTCTGAGCAGCAAAACAGTGATGGCAGACTGGTAGCTGTTAACACCACACTGCTCTCCCTAGAAACTGGAGGGCAAAGCCTGCTTATTCTTAAGAAAATACGGCCTTTCCTTTCAACCTTCAGCTGTGTAATTGATGATAGAAATAATTATCAAAGGGTTTAGAACTGGCTAAGATTCATAGAAGTCTCTCTTAAGAAAAAAAAAATTCCACGGTAATCCAGGTTACATCCAATCCCCGAGTGGATGTGATGCCAATTACTGCCACCTGCCCCATCTTGTCTCGGTTATGACACCCCAGGGAGAGCTGCACTTAAGGCCCTGTCAAAAATGTCAGCTCTGCTTCTGGGGCCAGATGCAATAACTTCCCTTGAAGACTGCCGGGGCTGCATCCCACGTGAAAAGCAACATTAAATCTTCCCTCAGGCTAAACAGTGACTGCCAATCTAGCACTGTGTTTTCAGCATACACAGGGAGACCGAACCCTTCCTCCGGAAAGAATGTGCCAGATGTTGCGCCAGATGCTCTAGATAGGTTGTCATTTAATACCTGACACCTGAAAGCCTATTTATCCTCATTCCCAATTCACACATGAGAATATTGAGGCTCCAAGGTCACGTGCTTTATGTGGATAAACAAGGATTTTAGCACATCATTCTCAACCCCTACATATATTCTCCATCTCTTCTATTATAATTGGCAAGAACTTTGCTTAGATTTCTTTTGTATTCTTTAATTGGGATCCCTTGGTAACTTTCTCCCCACTGTCTTCAAAATTCTTAGTTTCCATCCCCAGCGCCCACCAAGAATCTAACTTCAATTCGGACTGACTGGAAACATACACCGCCATCTTGGTTTTTTACAGTGGAACCCATGGAAACAATATCAACACTAAGGAAAGTCTCTGTTGTGAGGGCCCCAGTGACAAATATAAAAATGAGAAAGTTATTGGCCATATTTTCAAGTTTTAGCCAGAAGAGCTGTTAAAACGAATGGAAATGATTATTACCCGTTTCCGAAAGTGATGGAATTCTTCCTCTCTAGGAGCTCGTATACTTGATGAGTACCTATCAATTTCAAGTTACTTTTACAGGCAATACACCATGAGATGTTCACAATAGCCCTGCCACGCAAATAAGTTAGGAAATACAGCTGTCCATCTGCAAAATCCCTTGGTCAGTGTCTCAAAGCTGTAGGTACTGGACCCCAAATTCAGTGTTAAGTATTCTGATTACAGACAGGGCTGTTTTCACAGCTATACAGTTGACTCCCAAAATGTGCCTAATGCTTAACTATTTCATATTCATTCACTTGTTTATTCTTCCACATATTCTTTCAATAATATTAGTCTTTTTTTTCCCATTGGACAGACATGCTGTGTGAGAACATAAAAAAAGCTTTATCAAATAGCTCACAATCTACTGCTACTAATAATCGCAATTCAGTAAAATAGACACAACCACCAAAGATTGAGATCATCATAGCTACAAAGAAGAGATGGAGTTTTGTTTCAATGCCTCACAGAAGTTGCTTGATGTGGCTTTGACAGATAAGGTTTTACCAGGTGGCTAAACATGTGAAAACCTTGTCATGTGAATTTTGCCTGAAAGTCTATTATATTTAATTAAAAGAACAGTGGTTTCAACAATATACAATGATACCCATGTGTTAACAAGACATGCTTTTGCTTTTCTTTATCTCAGGATAACATTTAATTACATTGGGCCTTCCTTCAATCTAGATGCTTTTCCAGTTGTTGGGTATAGCCCCTACACCGTGTTTTAATTAAAAGATTTTTCTCTTTGTTAATACGGTGTTTCTTTTCGGATTGTTAGTATTAGGAAGCATGAGTGTTCTTTGCACATTGTGGGAGTATTTGAATTTCCCCCCAGGGAACTGGGTAGTTCACATACAATTTCTTGCATCAATCACATCGATTGAAAGAGAAGCCCTCCTGAAGGGCTTTGATTTATGTTTCGAAATAAAAGACTAAACACAATTATGAATGGAAACATTAAACACACATGATGGTTGTTCAGTGCTCGCTGCATGCGTGAGCCATAGTTCAGCCATCCACTTTGACACAGTTATACTTGAGTATGTAGCCATAAAAAAAACAAAAAACATAAAACAAACAAACAAAAAAAAACAACCGTTGGAGAGGATGTGAAGATTAGGTATCATTCTTCCCAACGCTCCAGATGAGCGTTCAAAACAAATGCCAACCAGGGCCAGGCAGATAACTGGGATGAAACAGGCCCTCAACACAGAGAAAGGAATGTCCCATCTAATCGTGTAGCTTCAAGTCCGCTATAGTGAATTCTCGCCATGTAGTAACGTGGACTGTGGTTGCCAGTTTTTCTGATTTTTTTACAAGAAATTGAAAAATGAGATAGTTCATCAAAATCTCTCAATATTTACATTTTAGTATTTTATTCATTCATTGTGAATTCATTTAAACTATGAAGAGCTAAGCAAAGTGCATTAGAGGGCTGGTTGTGGTCCACCGTTAGGCTAGGCCTTCGGCTCTCGCATGGGAGTCAGTCTTCGGCTGTCCATAGGGCAGGACCACCACTGACCATTCGGATTGTATTTCTGATTGCTCACTCTAGTAGTACTTTTATCTAGGTGGGGTCAAACTGGATAGTTTCTGGGGGTGGGTTTATATAGCAATGACCCTACAGATAGCCACTGCACCTGACGAATTGTTAGTGCTGTGGGGCAGGATGGCTGAGAGGGAAGTGGGAACTAGTCTCATTGCTACACCTGCCAGGCATCCTCTGACTTCCCAGCTAGATAACACGGAGATGATTTCAACAAGCTCTGAGGTTTTATCTAAAGGATGTGTTAAAAAAAAAAAAAGATAAAGCTTTGTGAAATGGCCAAATAATTGTATTCAGAGTCCCAGAGAAGTATGAATAACCAAAAATCCTGCTCGTGTTCATTTTGGAGTAAATGGAGCAGAAAAACAACCAAATCGACAGGATGATATATTGTTAAACTGGCTAGGCATGCATAGCTTATTTAAACCAATAAAAAATGGTATCATAACTCCTTCATCTGAACTCCTGCATTATGTTTGCCTTAAAAACCATAAAATCAGTCACCTGCTCTGCGATCGTTTTCACTTTTCTGTGTTCTCTTCTGGGTTAGTCTGTGTGTTCTAGGAGAAGAGCTATCAGTGTTAAATTATCCTAGGTCAGAGTTGTGGTCTCTCTCCATTGTTCCGGTAAATTCAAGGTAGAATGGATTTAATACTCAATAGCACAAGCTCTGGAGTCCGGCTGCCTAAGTTTGAATCTATCTTCCCTATTTTGTAGCCAGGAGTTTGGGGCAATTTCCTTAATAGCTCTGGGTCTCAGTTTCCTAAGATGCAAAATAAGATGTTGTGAGAGTTGTTGTGTGGATGAAATAAGTAAAAATGGTTAAAACAGTGCCTGGCACATAAGCGTTCAAGAAATGTCACCTACCGCGATTCTGTTTCTTATTGCTTAGATGCCCAGGTGATATCCAACTGATGGATTTTCTCATGACCCACCAGTGGTTTCCAGCAAGTACTGGTACAGAAGGAGGGGTGTTCTGTCAGAGAGACCCAAAGCATGTTTCTTCCATGAAAGAATAAAAAATGCTTCGTGGTTGGGAAACTGATGGAATCGATGAATGAAAGTGTAAATGAAAACAGGGATGAATTATACAAATTGTTGGCACCACGTTCAAATTATATTTTCCCCTTTGTTTTCCCTAGTTTAGAACAATGGTTGGCCTAATCTTTAAAAAATTGTCAAATTCTATTGAAAGCTGAATATAAATGTGAAGAGAGACCAGATTCACTGCTCACCATCAACTGCAACCCATCCCTTTGTTAATTTCATCTTCTTTTCCTGTCCAACTCAAGGTGCTGCTGTGGCTCAGCTTTGTCTCCTTGCTGCTGTGACATCATGCTGTTGCCTTCCTTTTGACCTTCACGCCCTTTCTCTTCCTTTCCACCTTACCAAACGCTACTCATTCTCTGAAGCTCGGTTTAATTCTCACTTTTCCCCAAAGTTGCCCTTCATCTGGCCTTCATTAAAATTTCACAATTACCATAATTACCATAACACTATTTACATTTTTATTATCTCCCTGATAATTTGTCAATTTCCTGGGAGAGACAGCCACATATCCTATTTTTTAAATGTTTTTGTTTATTTTTTGAGAGAGAGAGACAGAGTGAGTGCGGGAGAGACAGAAAGAGAGGAAGACACAGAATCTGAAACAGGCTCCAGGCTCTAAGCTGTCAGCACAGAGCCCGACCTGAGGCTCGAACTCGGGATGGCGAGATCATGACCTAAGCCGAAGACGGACCCTTAACCAACTGAGCCACACAGGCGCCCCATCCTATTTTTCCTCATATATCTTACATTGACAGTGGCTAAAAATTTCTTTTTTTTAAGTTTATTTATTTATTTTGACAGAGAGGATGCATGTGCAATTTGGGGAGGGGCAGGGAAAGAGAGAATCCCAAGCAGGTTTTGCCCTGTCAGTGTGGAGCCTGATGCGGGGCTTGAACTCACAACCGTTGAGATCATGACCTGTGTTGAGACCAAGAGTCAGACACTTAACTGACTGAGCCACGCAGGTGCCCCATGGCTAAAAATTTCTAAATCAATGGGGGCAAATTTTGAAGCAAAACGGTTTTTTCTTTATAAGAGACATCATGTTAAGTATTAAATATAATTTGTCTTTTATTTTACTAAAAATATAAAAAATATATTTTCTAACTCCAATCACAGACCACAGTAAATTTTAGATATATCAAATGCTTAAGCAAAAATGATGAAATTATAAAATGTGTAATAAGTACTAAAGTACTAAAGGTAAACATTTAAGACCTGGTATTGGGCAGAAAAAGACTGATAATGTAAAGATTGAAAATAGCATTTCTTTGTATCATACTACTTAGTGGCAAATGGTATATAGTAATATGTATATCAGAAAAAATTATTCTGCATATATAAAGTATACCTACAAGTTAATAAGAAAAAAGTGAGAATAGCAAAAGAAAATTGAGTACTGTTGAGCATCTTTTCATGTGTCTGTTGGCCATTTGTCTGTCTTCTTAGGAAAAATGTCTTTTCAGGTCCTCAGCCCCTTATTTATTTTTTTTTGTTTCCCCAATATTGAAATAAAATTTTCCTAACATGCGGCAAAGATGCAAGAATTTATAATAAACACCCACATACCCATGACCTAGATTCTACTGTTAACATTATAGTATGCTTGCTTTTTCATGTATCTATTTATCTACCCATTTGCCATTATATTTTTGATGCATTTCATAGTCAATTGCAGACATTAATATACTTCCCCTAAATTTCAGCATGTATAGTAACTAAAGTTCAATATTTATTTACAGATTTTTTTCTCTCGAAATAAAATTTGTGTACAGTGAAATGTACACATTTTAAGTGTATGTTTGTTGAGGTTTTTTAAAATCATTTTTATTTTTCATCATGATAAGTGTACTCTTTAATCCCCACCTCCCCACCCACCTCCCCTCTGATAACCATCAGTGTGTTCTCCATAGTTAAGAGTCTGTTTCTTGATTGGTCTCTTTTTATTCTTTGCTCATTTGTTTCTTAAATTCCACATAGGAGTGACATCATGATATTTATCTTTCTCTGACTTACTTTTATTTTGCTTAGCATTATACTCTCTAGATCCATCCATGTTGTTGCAAATGGCAAGATTTCATTCTTTTTTTTATGGCTAATATTCCATTGTGTGTGTGTGTGTGTGTGTGTGTGTGTGTGTGTGTACCAATATCTTCTTTTTTCATTCATCTATTGATGGACACTTGGCCTGCTGCTATAGTTTGGCTATTGTAAATAATGCTGCAGTAAACATATGGGTGCACGTATCCCTTTGAATTAGTGTTTTGGTAGTTTAGGGGTACATACCCAGCAGTGCAATTCCCGGATTGTAGAGTAGTTCTATTTTTAATTTTTTAAGGAAACAGCATACTGTTTTCCACAATGGCTGCACCAGTTTGCATTCCTACCAACAGTGCATGAGGGTTCCTTTATCTCCACATTCTCACCAATGCTTGTTGTTTATCGAGTTTTTGATTTTAGCCATTATTACAGGTATGATATGATAGCTCATTGTGGTTTTGATTTGCATTTCCCTGATGATGAGTGATGTTGAGTATCTTTTCATGTGTCTGCTGGTCATCTGGATATCTTTGGAGAAATGTTTGATCATGTCTGCTGCCCATTTTTAAATTATATTATTTGTGTGGTTTTTTTTTTTTCATGTTTTGTGATATAACATCTTTCTTTATGTAGTTTGGATACCATCCCTTTATCAGGTATGTCATTTGCAAACATCTTCTCCCATTCAGTAGGTTGCCTTTTAAGTTTTGTTTGTTGTTTCCTTCACTGTGAAGAACCTTTTTATTTTGAGGTAGTCTCAAAGTTTACCTTTGCTTTTACCTCCCTTGCCTCGGGAGACATATCTAGAAAAATGCTGCTATGGCCAATGTCAGAGAGATTACTGCCTCTGCTCTATTACAGGAATTTTATGATTTCAGGCCTAACATATAGGTCTTTAATCCATTTTTTTAATGTTCATTTATTTTGAAAGAGAGAGAGACAGCGAGGGAGAGTATGAGCGGGGCAGGGGCAGAGAGTGACGAAGACACAGAATCTGAAGCAGAGGCTCCAGGCTCTGAGCCATTAGCATAGAGCTTGCCATGGGTTTCAAACCCACGAGTCCTGAGATCATGACCTGAGCTGAAGTTGGACGCTTAACAGACTGACCACATAGGTGCCCCCGTCTTGAAAGCATTTTAAGTTATTTTTGTGCATGGTGAAAGAAAGTGGTCTAGTTTCATTCTTTTGCATGTAGCTGTCCAGTTTTCCCAACACCATTTGTTGAAGAGATTATCTTTTTCCCATTGCATATTCTTTCCTATTTTGTCAAAGATTAATTGACCATATAATTGAGGGTTTTTCTGGATTTTCTGTTCTACTTTCTTGATTTATGTGTCTATTTTTATGTCAGTACCATACTGTTTTAATTACTACCACTTTGTAATACAGTTTGAAATCTGGAATTGTGATACCTCCTGTTTTTCCATTTTTAAGATTGCTTTGGCTATTCGAGGTCTTTTGTGGTTCCATACATATTTTAGGATTATTTATTCTAGTTCTGTGAAAAATGCTGTTGGCATTTTGATAGGGACTGCATTAAATGTGTAGATTTCTTTGATTAGTATAGACATTTTAACAATATTTGTTCTGCCAACCTAAGAACATGTAATGTCTTTCTTTCTTTCATCAATGTTTTATAGTTTTCAGAGTACAGGACTCTCACCTTTTTGGTTCAGTTTATTCCTAGATATTTTTTTGGTGCAGTTATGAATGGGGTTGTTTTCTTAGTTTTACTTTCTGCTATGTCATTATTGATGTATAGGAATACGGCAGATTTCTGCATATTGGTTTTGTACCCTGCATCTTTACTGAATTCATTTATCAGTTCTAATAGTTTTGTTGAGGGAGTCTTTAGGGTATCCTACATGTAGTATCATGTTATCTGCAAATAGTGAGAGTTTCCTTCATTCTTACCAATTTGGATGCTTTTAATTTCTTTATGTTGTCTGATTGCTGTGGCTAGGACTTCTGGTATTACGTTGAATAAAAGTGGTGAGAGTAGACATCCTTGTCTTATTCTTGACCTTAGGAGAAAAGCTCTCAGTTTTTCCCCATTGAGTATGATGTTGGCTGTGGGTGTTTCATGAGACCTTTATTATGTTGAGATATGTTTCCTCTAGACGTACTTTCCAGAGGGTTTGTATTATGAATGGTTGTTGTACTTTGTCAAATGCTTTTTATACATCTTCTGAAATATTCCCATGGTTTTTTTTTTTTTTCGTTTCTCCTATCGATGTGACATATTATGTTCATTGTTTTGTGAATATTAAACCACACTTGCATCCGAGGAATAAATCCCACTTGATTGTGAATGATTTTGAAAAATATATTGTTGGATTTGGCTTACTAATATTTTTTGAGGATTTTGGCATTTGTATTCACGAGAGATATTGGCCTGTAGATCTTTCAGTTTAGTTTTTTGTTTTTTTTTTTTTTTCTGGTGTTCTTTATCTGCTTTTGGTATCAGGGTGATACTGGCCTTATACAATGAATTTGGAAGTTTTCCTTCCTTTTGGATATTTGGAAATGGTTTGAGAAGAACGGATATTAACTCTTCTTTAAATGTTTGGTGGAATTTGCCTGTGAAGCCCTCTGGTGCTGGACTTGTTTGTTGTGAGTTTTTTGATTACTGATCAGTTTCATTGCTGGTTATTTGGTCTGTTCAGATTTTCTATTTCTTCCTGTTTTTGTTTTGTTAGGTTATATATTTCTAAGAATTTATCCATTTCTTCTAAGCTGTCCAATATTTTGGTATACAGGTTTATCATAATATTATGTTGTGATTGTATTTCTGTGGTGTTGTTGGTTGTCATTTCTCCTCTTTTGTTAGTAATGTTGTGTATTAGGGTCCTCTCTCCCTCTCTCTCTCTCTCTCTTTTTATGAGTCTTGCTGGAGATTTATCAATTTTGTTGAGCTTTTCAAAGAACCAGGTCCTGGTTCCACTGATCTGTTCTATTGTTTTTTTAGTTTCTATATCACTTATTTCTGTTCTAATCTTCATTCTTTCCTTCCTTTTGCTGAGTTTGGATTTTATTCTTCTTCTTCTAGCTCTTTTAGGTGTAAGATGATTTATTTGACATTTTACCTGCTTCTTGAAATAGGCCTTTGTTGCTACAAACTTCCCTCCTAGAACCACTTTTACTGCATCCTAGAGATTTTGGACTGTTGTGTTTTCATTTTCATTTGTTTTCATGTAATTTTTGATTTCTTCTTTGATTGCTTGGTTGGCCCATTCATTGTTTAATATCATGTTGTTTAACTCCCATATATTTGTGCTCCTTCCAGGTTTTTTGTTGTGGTTGATTTCTAGTGTCATAGCATTATGGCCAGAAAAGATGTATCATAGTGTTTTCTATATATAGTATCAGGTAATCTGCCCATAGTGACAGTCTTACTTCTTATCAATTTGGATACCTTCTTTTTTTCTGTATGATTGCTGTGGCTAGGACTTCCAGCATTGTGTTGAATAAAAGTGGCAAGAATGGACATCCTTGTCTTTTCCTGTTCTAGAAGAAAAGTTTTCAATTTTTCACTATTGAGGATGATGTTAGCTGTGGGATTGTCATAAATGGCCTTTATTATGTTGAGGTGTATTCCCTCTAAACCCACTTTGTTGACAGTTTTTATCATAAGTGGATGTTATATTTTGTCAAAATTTTTTGTCTGTGTCTATTGAGATAGTCATATGGTGTTTATTCTTCCTCTTGTTAATTTGTCACATTTATTTGTGAATATTCAACCACCTTGTATCCCTGGAATAATTCCCACTCTTAATGTATTTTTGATTTCACTTTGCTAATATTTTCTTGATGATTTCTGCACTGTGTTCATCAGGGGTATGGCCTATAGTGGGTTGTTTTTTGTATTCTTTGTCTAGTTTTGGTATCAGAGTTATGCTGGTATTGTAGAATGATGTGGAAGCTTTCCTTCCTTTTCTATTTCTTGAATGGTTTGAGCAGAATAGGTATTAACTCTTTTTTAGACATTTCTTAGAATGCACCTGTGAATCCATCCAATCTTGTACTTCTGTTTGTTTGGAGTTTTGTGGGGTTTTTTTCCTTTAGTGTTTATTTATTTTTGAGAGAGACAGAGACAGACAGGGAGTGAGTGGGGGAAGGGCAGAGAAAGAGGGAGACACAGAATCAGAAGCAGTCTCCAGGGTCTGAGCTGTCAGCACAGAGCCCAATGTGGGACTCAAACTCACGGACCTTAGATCATGACCTGAGCCAAAGTCAGATGCTTAATCTACTGAGCCACCAAGGTGCCCCTTGGAGTTTTTTGATTACTTATTCAATTTCCTTCGTAGTAAGTGGTTTGTTCAGATTTCTATTTCTTCCTTGTTCAGTTTTAGAATATTATAGGTATCTAGGAATTGATTCATTTCTTCTAGGTTGCCCAATTTGTTGCACATAACTTTTTGTAGAATGTAATCCTTTGTATTTCTGTGGTGTTAGTTTTACTTCTCTTTATTTTTGATTTGAGCCCTCTCTTTATCTTGATGAGTCTGGCTAAAGGTTTATCAATTTTGTTGATATTTTGAAAGAACCAGCTCTTGGCTTTATACTATAACATTTAATTATTATGTCTCTTGGTGTGGACCTCCTTGAGTTCTTCTCGTCTGGGGTTCTCTGGACTTCTTAGACCTGGATGTCTGTTTCCTTCTCTGTATTAGGGATGTTTTCATCTATTTCTTCAAGTAAGTTTCCTTCCCCTTTCTCTCTAGCTTTTACTTCTGAAACCCCAGTAATCAAATACCTGATATTGTCCCAGAGATCCCTTAATCATTATTTTTAAAAATTCTTTTTTTCTTTTTGGTGTTCAGTTTGGGTGCTTTCCAATAGCCTGTGTTCAGATCACTGATACATTCTTCTGCATCCTCTAATCTTCTAGTGTGGATTTGACTTCACTGACTGTATTCTTCAGTTCTGATTGGTCCTTTTTTATATTTTCTCTCTCTTTGTTGAAGTTCTCATGGAGTTCAGTCTTCTGCCTGAGCATCTTTATGACCATTACTTGTAACCCTTTATCAGGTAGATTGCTTTTCTCCATTTTGTTTAGTTCTTTTTCTGGAGTTTTGTCTTGTTTTTCATTTGGAGTAAATGCTTTCTCCTTATTTGGTTTGACTTTCTGTGTTTCTACGAATTCGATAGAAGAGCTACTTCTCCTAGCTTTGTGGGAATGGCCTTGTGTATGAACATCCCCTGTATAGACCGTGTATCTGGTGGCTTTGGCTGGCTGGGGCTGTAGCAAGCATGGGCTGGGGGTCCCGGGGTGTTCCATGTAGGGGGCTCCCCAGGGGATGGCAGGAACTGAAGCAGGCTAAGACCTGGTGGTCACCAGAGTTCTCCACACATAGGGAACCCTAGCAGGATAGAGCTGAGGTGGGCACAGGCTAGGAGATCTCAGGGCACTCCACACAGAGTGCGCCCTGGTGAGTCATCTGCGCTTGAAGCAGATATTGGCCTGGCGTGTAGTGGGCTGCTTTGTACCTGTGTCACCTTAGCAAGACAGAGCTGTAATAGGTGCTATCTGTGGGTGTCCTGGAGCTGCCTTGTGATGGCTGGAAAGAGCAAATTTTGTTTTAAAATTATGGACTTGAATTATGGCTTCACTTCTCAGCTGTCTCACTTGGGCGCAGTTTCCAGAGTCCCTTGGAGTCTTAATTTTCTGATTAGTAACAAAGGTGTCTAATATGTACCTTTTAGGTTTGCTGTGAGGTTGAATAAGCTAATTAGAGAATCTGGTAAGGTTTCCAGTGCTCAAGAAATGATCATCACTCCATAAAATGAAACCTTTAGAGACAAGAGCCAGTTAGCTTGACATTGAGAAACTGTGTAGTCAATATAAAGGTAGACCCACGTGTTACTCTAACTTGAACAGAAGACTCTTCTATGGAAGTGTGAATCCACATGCTATGTGCATGGTGGGTGCTTGAAGTTAGCTTCTTTGTCTATGGAAGGTGGGCCTATAATTTCCAGAGGCGGTGCTGCCTCTCTGATTCCTTGCTACCCTCTCACCATTGCATGAGCATCTTTGGCCAATCTTCCGCTTGATGTGTTTGCTTCATTATTTACAACATTGGGCTACCCCTGGGCTAGGGGTAAGGCTAATGTCAGCTCCTAGTTTTGCACAAACAGTTCTGCTGACAGAGGGCAGAAGGAAGAAAACAGACACAGGGAAGAGAAGCTTCGATGACTGCTTGCCAAATCCCTGCTCGTAAACTTTCTCAGTGAAGAAAAGCTTTCTAAAGCCACACTCACATTTTGTTTCTTTTTCAAAATTGAGTCTGACCCTTATTCTTTATCACATTACCCTCTCTGAACGATCTCCAAATACTCGGAGCCACTCACGGCTTTGCCGTATCTAACATACATGCCCTAATCCCCTCCTTTCTGGGGAGTTTTTCTTAGATGTGCATGATGAATGTGGAGAGATTTGCTAGCAGGTGAGGCAAGGATCATCCCCAGGCTCTGTGGGGGACGGTGTGGCAAACAAAGGCAGTGGACCTAGGATTCACTGCCCTGCTTGTGAGGATGGGGAACAGGGCCAACAGGGGCCATTCAACACAGTATTCCCAGCATGTGGCCTAGAGAAGGTGTTCAGAAAATATTTGCCAGTCTAAAGGTGAGCCTTGCCTGGGAAACCTGTTAGTCTGTCTGCTTATTGTCAATAATCTAACAAGATGCTATGCCCTCAAAGAGTTTGTAAATCTCATCCCTCCACCCCAGTCAAGTAATATCTTTGGTAGGGTTCCTATACCCTTCCTTGAATACCCCCAGGGCAGCCCCACAGAAATCAACAGGAGATGGGAGACTAATTTTGGATACAGACTGAGCTGGTTTCAAGCTGTCCAAAAAATCAGTTTAATAATATAAAATACTAGGGATATGGGAGGCCAAGAAAGGACTACTAATTCTCGGGGTCTCCTAGCAGCTCTATTGCAGCCTCTTTGGGGAAGCCACCCCTTTGTCTTGGTCACCCCTTCGTGGCACACTTAACCTTGCTCAGGTTAAGTCGGTTCTGTTGGGAGAGGAATGACTGAACATAAGTTAACGTAAATTGAACACGGTTTAACACACACACATGCGTGCATTCCTTCATTCCCTTTACCTATTTTGCCCCCACTCCCCATGTCTCAGATACAGGCTCCCTTTCTACAGACGTGTATCCCTTTGCCCCTGTTGCTAACTTAGATTTCCCTGTAATTTACTCATTCTGGGCCTGGCCCAGAGCAAGTGTTCTAATGAACAAGTTTCTGGCTCAGGGGCCTAAGCACAAAATGTTGGTGGGTGATATGATTGTTCCTGGGACACACGTAGGTACTCAGTTGTCTTTACCGCCCATGTTTATTTTCTTCCCAGATCTTGAAGGAGGATCCAGCCTGCTTCTCACACCACTGAACTTCCCTCTTCATCACCTTGGCTTTGCACTTCCCAGAATGGAACTGCTTGTTAACTCTCTGAACTAGCCGAAAGCAGGTAATATTCAAAGCAGTTCAATCCAAAGAGCTATTTTTACAAGTCTGCTGGGAGATAACATAGGGGATAAAGCAGATTCCAGAAATACTATTGATAAGACCCAGCTTTGGGGAGAGGAGAAGGGAGAGGCTGAGGGATGGATATGGGACTCCAGTGGTCCCCATCCTTCCTCCTTTTTTTTAAATTTTAATTTTAATTAATTTATTTTTTTATTTTAGAGACCACATGAGCAGGGGAGAGGGGCAGAGGAGAGGAGAGGGAGAGAGTGAGAAAGAGAGACAGAGAGAGAGAGAAAATCTTAAGCAGACCCCATGCTTGGTGTGGAGACATGGGCTCAATCCCACCACCCTGGGATCATAACCTGAGCCGAAATCAAGCATTGGATGCTCAACCGAGTGAGCCACCCAGGTGTCCTCCCCCTCCTTCTTCCTTCTATGCAGTTTCATTCCTAAAGCAAAACAATCCCTGGGGACTTGGGGGTGGGGTAGCGATGGGAGCTAATTCTAGGAGGTGGAATAGGGAGAGAAACATGAACAGCCGCAGCCAGCAATCTGTTCAAATGTCAATAGGAAGAGAGAGAAGCCTTGCTCACACTTCCACAATGTTCAGGTTAAGTCCAGTCCTGCTGGGAGAGTAATAATAACCATGACAACAGTAACAGTTAACCTACCGAACCACTGTAAACATTGTTTAGTTTAATACACACATGGACGCACATACACAAAGGAAACGCTATTCTTACTCTGTTTACTAGTAAGGAACCTGGAACTAGGAGCAGTTAAGGAAGTTGTCTGAGATTCTGCAGTTGGGAAGTGGTAGCATCTCATGTGAACCTAAGTAGTCTGGCTGCAGAGATTCTCTCTTCCACCCTTACAACCTATATTCCAGGACTCTTGCTTCAGGTTTTTCAAAAAATGTATGCACATACAAATATGCACACTTAAAACATAAACTCTTTTTATTATTAAAAAGGAGTCACATACATCCCTCATTTAATATTTTGGGAACAATGGTGGGGACTGAGTTATTCTATGTCCCTGCCAGTTACTTTATAACAAATTTATTGAGATCTATTTCATTTTCCATAAAACTTAACCTTTTAAAGGATGTATCTCAGTGCTATTTGGTATATTCACAGGGTTGTGCAACAATCCCTACCTAGTTTTGGAACATTTTCATCCTTCAGGAACAATCCCATTACCATTAGCAATCATTCCCATTGCCTCTTTTCCCCAGAATCTGGTAACCACTAATCTACTTCCTGTCTCTACTGAAATGCCTATTCTGGGCATGTCATATAAATGGGCTCATAGAACATGTGGCCTTTTGTAACTTGTTTCTTTCACTTAGCATGTTTTCAAGGTTCATCCAAGTGGTGGCAGGTGTCAGTACTTACTATGTTTGATTATTATTCCATTGTGGATAGAACATAATTTGTTCATCAATTCATCTACCGTTTCACTTGTTTCTACCTTTTGGCTATCATGAAGAATGCTATAGTGAACATTCACTTGCAAGTTTATGCAGACACTACGTTTTCATTTTGGGGTGTTTGCCTAGGAGTAGAATTGCTGGATCACATGGTAACTCTATGTTTAACTTTGTGAGGAACTGGCAGACTGCTTTCCCAGCACTGTCAGTGCAGAGCCCGATGAGGGACTCGAACTCACAAACCGTGAGATCATGACTTGAGCCAAAATCAAGAGTCAGATGCTCAACCAACTGAGCCACCCAGGCACCCCATAAATAACATTCCAATAAACATGGGGGTGCATATATCATTTTGAATTCGTGTTTTCATTTTCTTTGGGTAAATACCCAGTGGTGGAATTTACTGGATCATGGGGTTGTTCTATTTTTAATTTTTTGTGGAACCTCCATACTGTTTTCCACAGTGGGGGTACCAATTTACATTCTTATGAACAGTGTTTAAGGGTTCTCTTTCTTCCAAATCTTTGACAACACTTATTTCTTGTTTTGATAATAGCCGCTCTGATTAGAGTAAGGTGATATCTTATGGTTTTGATTTGCATTTCCCTAATGATCAGTGATGTTGAGCATCTTTTCATGTGTGTACTTACCATCTGTAGGACTTCTTTGGGAAAATGTCTAACTGGGTTCTCTGCTCATTTTTTAAATCAGTTTTTTTTGTGCGTTGTTATATGTACTATATTTTGACTATTAGTCTCTTGCCAGATATATCATTTGAAAATATATTCTCCCATTCTCCCTGACTTGTTGATGGTTTCCTTTGCAAAAACTTTTCATTTTGGTGTAGTCCCAATAGCTTATTTCTGCTTTTATTTTTCTTGCCTGAGAAGACATAGCCATAAGTATATTGCTAAGGCAAATTTCCAAGAGATTACTGCCTGTGTTTTCTTTTAGGGGTTTTATAGTTTCAAACTTCACAGTTAGGTCTTTAATACATTTTTACTTTATTTTTGTGTATAGTATAAAAGTGGTCCAGTTTTTCCAATGCCATTTATTGAAAAGACAGTCTTTTCCTCATTGTATATTCTTGCCTCCTTTGTTGAATATTAATTGACCATATAAGCATGGTTTTTATTTCTGGTGTCTCCATCCTGTTCTATTAATCTGTGTTTATTCTGTGCCAGTACCATACTGTTTTCATTAATAGCTTTATAGTATATATAGTAATAGCTTTATAGTATATAGTATTGTATATATATAGTATAGCTTTATAGAAATCTGGGCTTGTGATGCCTCCAGCTTTGTTCTTCTTAAGATTGATTTGGCTATTTGAGATATTTTGTGGTTCCATAGAAGTTTTAGGATTATTTGTTCTAGTTCTGTGGAAAATGCTATTGGTATTTTGATAGGGATTGCATTGAAAATGTAAACTGCTGGGGCACCTGGGTGGCTCAGTCAGTGAAGCGTCTGACTTCATCTCAGATCATGATCTCATGGTTTGCATGTTTGAGCCCCACATCAGGTTCTCTGCTATCAGCACAGAGCCCACTCTGTCCCCCTCTCTCTCTGCCCCACCCCTTGCTTGCACCCTCTCTCTCAAACTAAAAAAATGTAAATTACTTTGGGTAAGGATAGACATTTTAAGGCTATTCTTCCAATTCATGGACATGGTATACCTTTCCATTTGTTTGTGTCATCTTCAATTTCACTTCAGAATATAGGTCTTCCACCTCCTTGGTTAAATTTATTCCTAAATACTTTATTCTCTTTGGTGTAATTGTAAATAAGATTATTTAAAAATTTCTCTTTCTGGTAGTTATTAGTGTATTGAAATGGAACAGATATCTGTATATTAATTTTGTGTCCTGCAACCTTACTGAATTCATTTCTTCGTTCTAGTAGTTTTTTGGTGGAGTCTTTAGGGTTTTGTGTATATAGTAACAGGTCATATGCAAATAGTGTCAGTTTTACTTATCAATTTGGATGCCTTTTCTTTTTCCTGTATGACTGCTGTGGCTAGGCTTCCTGTACTATGTTATATAAACGTGGCAAGAGTAAATATCCTGGTCTTTTCCTGATTTTAGAAGAAAAGCTTTCAGTTTTTCACCACTGAGGATGATGTTAGCTGTGGGTTTTCGATATATGGCCTTTATTATGTTGAGGTGTATTCCCTCTAAGCTCATTTTAGAGGCATTTTTATCATGAATGGATGTTGTATTTTGTCAAATGCGTTTTCTGCATTTGAGATCATCATTTGGTGTTCATTCTTCCTTTTGGTAATTTGTTACATTGATTTGTGAATATTGAATCACGTGCATCCCTGAAATAAGTCCTACTTGATTGTGCTAAATGATCCTTTTAATATATTGTTGACTTCTGTTTGTTAATATTTTGTTGAGGGTTTTTACATCTATGTTCATCAGGGATATTGGTCTATAGCAGGTTTTTTTTTTTTTTTTGTAGTGTCTTTGGTATAAAGGTAATGCTGGTGTTGTAGAATGAATTTGGAAGCTTTCTATCCTCTATTTTTGGAATCATTTAAGAATAGGTATTAACTGTGTTTTAAATGTTACAATGCACCTGTGAATTCATCCAGTCCTGGACTTTTGTTTGTTGGGGGGGTTTTGATTACTGATTCAGTTTCAGAAGATTGTATGTTTCCAGGAATTTACCCATTTCCTCTAGGTTGTTCCATTTGTTGGGATATAATTTTTCAATCAATTCTTTAATAATTTTTTATTTCTGTGTTGCCTGTTCTTTCATTTTTTTTTAAATAAAAAGAAATATTTAAATTCAACTTAGTTAGCATACAGTGTAGGATTTGGTTTCAGGAGTAGAACCCAGTGATTCATCACTTGCATATAACACCCAGTGCTCATCCTAACAAGCACCCTCCTTAATGCCCATCACCCATTTAGCCCATTCCCCCACACAACACCCCACCAGCAACCCTTGTTTGTTCTGTGTATTTAAGAGATCATGGTTTGTCTTCCTCTGTTTTTATCTTATTTTTCCTTCCCTTCCCCTATAATCATCTGTTGTGTTTCTTAAATTCCACATATGAGTGAAAACGTATTTGTCTTTCTCTGACTTGTTTCACTAAGCATAATACACTCTAGTTCCATCCACGTTGTTGCAAATGGCAAGATGTCATTATTTTTGACTGCCAAGTAGTAGTCCATTGTGTGTATATAAATACCACATCGTCTTTATCCAATCATCAGTCAGTGGACATTTGGGCTCTTTCCATTATTTGGCTATTGTTGATAATGCTGCTATAAATATTGGGGTGCATGTGCCTCTTCGAAGCAGCATTGGTATCCTTTGGATAAATACCTAGTAGTGCAATTGCTAAGTTGTAGCGTAGTTCCATTTCTTTAATTTTTTGAGGAAACTCCAGAGTGGCTGCACCAGTTTGCATTCCCTCCAACAGTGCAAACGGCTCCTTTGCCAACATCTTTCTCGGCATCCTTGCCAACATCTGTTGTTTCCTGAGTTGTTAATGTTAGCCATTCTGACACATGTGAGGTGGTATCTTATTGTGGTTTTGATTTGTACTTCTCTCATGATGAGTGATGTTGAGCATCTTTTCATGTGCCTGTTAGCCATCTGGTTGTCTTCATTGGAAAAGTGTCTATTCATGTCTTCTGGCCATTTCTTCGCCGGATTATTTGTTTTTTGTGTATTGAATTTAATAAGTTCTTTATAGATTTTGGATACTAGCCCTTTATCAGGTATTTGCAAATATCTTCTCCCATTCTGTAAGTTGCCTTTTAGTTTTGCTGATTTGTTTCGTTTGCTGAGCATAAGTTTATTATCTTGATGAGGTCCCAATAGTTCATTTCTGCTTTTATTTCCCTTGCCTCTGGAGACATGTGGAGTAAGAGGTTGCTGACTTTTTCTTCTCTAGGATTTTGATGGTTTCCTTTCTCACAGTTAAGTCTTACAACATACAGAAAATAAATTCAAAACAAAGCAAGTGGTCCAGTATCATGTTGCTGTCCAGTTTTCCCAGTACCATTCACTGAAGAGACTTTTTTTCCATTGGATACTCATTCCCACTTTGTCAAAGATTAGTTGGCCATACATTTTTAGGTCCATTTCTGAGTTTTCTGTTTTGTTCTGTTGATCTATTTTCTGTTTTTATACAAGTACCATACTGTTTTGATGATTATAGCTTTGTAATACAGCCTAAAGTCCAGAATTGTGATGCCTCCAGCTTTGGTTTTCTTTTTCAACATTACTTTGGCTATTCCAGGTCTTTAATGGTTCCACACAAATTTTAGGACTGTTTGTTCTAGCTCTGTGAAGAATGCTTTTGTTCTTTTGATAGGGATTGCACTGAATGTGTAGATTGCTTTGGGTAGTATTGACATTTTAACAATATTTGTTCTTCCAATCCACGAGCATAGAATGTTTTCCCATTTCTTTGTGTCTTCTTCAATTTCTTTTATAAGATTTCTATAGTTTTCAGCACACAGCTATTTTACCTCTTTGGTGAATTCATGGATCAGTTCTAGCAGTTTTTTGATGGAGTCTTTTGGGTTTTCCATGTAGAGTATCATGTCGCCTGTGAAGAGTGAACATTTGACTTCTTCTTTGCCAATTTGCCTTTTATTTCTTCCTGTGGTCTGACTGCTGAGGCTAGGATTTCCAGTACTATGTTGAATAACAGTGGTGAGAGTGGACATCCCCATTGTTTTCCTGACCTTAGGGGAAAAGATCTCAGTTTTTCCCCATTGAAATGAAATTAGCTGTGGGCCTTTCATATATGGCTTTTTATGATGTTGGGGCATGTTCCTTCTATTCCCTATTCCTTTTACTCCTTTTATTTTCTATTCTCAATTTCATTTATTTTTATTCTGATCTTTTTATTAACTGTGGGATTTTTTTCCCCTCATTCCTTCAGGAGTTTGGTTAGATGGAGATTTTCTTGTTTCTTGAGGTAGGCCTGTAGGTGATTAATCTTCTACCTTTACTATAGGCTTGCTTTTACTAATGAAATTTCTCTTTTATATTTTTCTTACCCCCAGTTATGGCCTTTTTATTCCACTTAAAGAATTCTCTACATTTTTTGTAAATCTTTGCCCATTTTTGAAATGATTCTCAGAGAGGAAAGAAAATGCAAATGTAAAGTCCTTTACATATTCTGGATACAAGTGCTTTAGTAGATAGGATTTCCAAGAATATTTTCCCATTTGGTGGGTTGTAGTTTTATTTTCTGGATGTTTAAATATATATATATTTACTTTCAGTGGAGTCTTTTTCCTCCCATTGCTGGTGCTTTTGGTGTCATGTAGAAGAAACCATTGCCTAACCCAAGGTCATGAGGTTCTTCCAAGAGTTTACAGTTTTCATCATTTAAATGTAGGCCTGGTATCCATGTAAGTTAATTTTTGTGTATGGGGTGAAGTGAAGGTAGTTCTAGCGCTATTCTTTTGCATGAAGATATCAGTTGTCCCAGCACCATGTTGAAAATCCACCAGTTAATTTTTTAATCATAGCACATTATTTTATAACCATGGTACTTAGCCTGAGTATATTTTTATTTTTTTCACTTAATCTTCCCTCAACGAAAGCCAGAACTTTTCAGTTTTATTTACCACTGTATTCACTGTGCCAAGGAGAGTGCCAGACATCCTTATACAGTCAATAAACCTTTAATATCTGAGCTTTTACATTATGTGGAGTTGCTAATATGCATTCTTTCCCAGGTGCCTCTTGGGTCTCCTACATTGTGACTCGTCACCGATTGGCATCTCAGAAGGCAGCTGTTAGAAAGCAAAAGGCTCAGGGAGCTTGGGTAGCTCAGTCAGTTAAGCATCTAACTTCGGTTCAGGTCATGATCTTGAGGTTTGTGGGTTCAAGCCCCGCATTAGGCTCTATGCTGACAATTCAGAGACTGCCTCGGATTCTGTGTCTCCCTTTCTCTCTCTCTGCCCCTCCCCTGCTTGTGCTCTCTCAAAAATAAACAAACGTTAAAAAATTATTTTAAAACACAGAAGGTTCTGCATTATCAGATGCTAAGATTTCCTCATATAGGAGCCCACACTTAATCTTCTAACTATACTCATCTGTCACTTCTTAAAAACAGCAACAAAGTTAAGATGTGTACAGCATGTTGACTACAATTAATACTAATGTATTTTATATTTGCAAGTTGCTAAGAGTGAATCTTAAAAGTTCTCATCACAAGAAAAATTTGTACTTTGTAAGGTGACAGATGTTAACTGGACTTCTTATGATCATTTTGCAATGTATAAAATATGGAGTCATTATGTTATACACCTGAAAAATATAAGATTACATGTGAAATATCAATTAAAAATAGATTAATTCTAAAATAAGCAACAAAGATGTTTTCCACCACATTTAGAACGAAAAGAATGAGTATAGGAATTCCAGGGGGAAAGTGGAACAAAAATATACATTAATAGGTTCATGTTCTTTTGAGGTTTTAAACCAGGGCCTGTATTTTTGGGTTGTCTCAAGAATGCCAGTAGCATTTTTGTTGAGGAATATTAGTGCAGCAAAAAAGCACGGGAACCAAATTTTAGGTCTTGGATCTTTTGCAATTATGACTTGGCCAATGTTGCCTTTATTTCCTCCTCTGACAAATGGGACAAAAATGGCCTCTGAATAGGATAGTTTTAAAAATTAAGATATTGTCTTAGTCTGCTCCTGCTGCTATAATACCATGAACGGTATAAATTATAAAGAATAGAAATCTCTCAAAGTTCGGGAGGGTGGCCACTCCACAATCCAGGTGCCAGCAAATTTGGTGTCTGGTGAGGACATACTTTCTGATTCACAGGTGATGCCCTCTCTGTGGGTCCTCAAGAGGGAGAAAGGGCAAGGGAGCTCTTCAGTGTCTCTTTCAAAAAAGTACAAATACCATTCATGAGAGCTCTACCGTCATGACCTAATTAGTTCCCAAAGGCCTCACCTCCTCATGCCACCACGTTGGATATTAAGTTTTCATGGTCCAGAGTGCTAACTATGACACCATGGAACCCCGTGTTGGATATCAGCTTTTCAGCTTATGGATTTGGCGGGGTGGGGGGGCACAAAAATTCAATCTATAGCAGATACCATATACTACAAAATCCTACTGTCAATAAGATATAAATATTTGCTACTTTCTCTAGTTATTCTCAGAACTGAGAGCAGTGAAAAAGAGAATTAGAAATGAGAATGAAAAGTCTTTTGCAAATGGCTATGGTTTTATACATTGATGATCAGTTCGTTTCTCTGCTGTACAAAGAAAGAATTCTATTGGTCATAACAGTTTTCTAAATTGCTCTTTATTTTGTATTTTCCCCTATAGGCAGGCACCAGAGACATCTCTGATAACTTGCTCAGCTTTTAACAGTGGATTGAGTTCAAATCTCTTTGTACAGGTAATGGACTTCTAAATTCTTTGCATGTGTAAGCATTAGTATAGTGTATTGGGAACAAACCTGAATTTGAATCCTGTATTTTCTACTTACTAGCTGTGTTACCTCTAACAAGTTACTTTGTCAGTTATAAGTGCCTTTTCAGTTGAATGTGCGTGAATCACAACATTTAAGGAAACACTTAAAGAATCAGAACCTGAAAAAGGATGGGACCAGCATAGCTCCAGGAATCTGTTAGGAGCTACTGAACTTTGTTTTTTCAAGGCTCCAACACAGGCATCGTTAGTTCTCTTTCTCTAGCTCCATGTCAGTTAAGATTCAAAGTCTGAGGCCCAGCTTAGATCACTCAATGTCCGCCCAATGTCACTCTGACAATCTCACTAAGACTTCTGCAAATGACAGAGGACGAAGTGACTCTGTGGAGAGAAAACTGTTTGATAGGGCTTGACCACTAAAAAAGGGACTCAACCAACCCAAGGGGACCTGGCAGAAAGAGGACTGGAATAATACGTAGCTTGACTTTACTCCTTTCTAGCCCTTTGTGTCTCTCACTAGTGCCTCCAACCAGGCAAAGCCAACTGGCAGCTCAATGGCAAGGGAGCCCATTGATACGATTTGTGTGACGTTAGCCTCTTCAATACGGTGGCGCCACAGACAAGGGTGGATGCTAGTATATAGAACATCTCTAAAATATTCATCGTATTGAATGCTTTCTTCCCTCTTATTTAGAAAAAAGGCCTATGACTTCTCTTATCCCAGATGGAAAAGTTACGCATATAAGCCCCGGCTCAGGAAAGTCCTAATAATTTGGAAGTGGCCAAAGACGTGAGTCGGCGGGTTTTCCTCTTCTTCCCTGGTGCAGCCTGCTCTCAGCATGGCCAGACCCAGCTGTGGGGTACCCCCTCCTTGAGGAGCCTCATGGAGTCTGTGGGTGGTAGTTCCTCCTCTGTGGGTGGTTCTGCGCTCCTGCCAAGGCTGAAGGAATCCACTTCAAAAGATGCCACCACCACCACTGATAAATGGAATCAGAAGGGCACTGTTTCAGCTCAGACTGTTT
Organism: Acinonyx jubatus; assembly: GCF_027475565.1. NCBI lineage: Eukaryota > Metazoa > Chordata > Mammalia > Carnivora > Felidae > Acinonyx > Acinonyx jubatus. The sequence goes on from NC_069394.1 coordinate 12,094,586, forward strand.
CTAAGCACTTTCACCGGGCCCCGTTCTTGAGGGGTATTCCTCTTCTCAGCGGCCTTGGGTAATGATGGGGGTGGGGGTCCCTACCAGGCAGCCATTTCTCTGTCAACTACCAACTTACCCTCAGTGTTAGAAAGGCAGGGGAGAGGAGGGGCTCAGCTGTGGCCTTTGTGTTCCCTCTTGTTTCCATGTGCTAAATAAGGTTGGAATACTTCGCAGTTTACTCTACAAGGGTAATCTCTTCATGCATTAAAAATAGACTAAGTTAGACTTACACGTCTCTTCCATACTTTTCAAATGAATTTGATTGCTATGGTTCCCTGGCTTAGGAAAAGAGACGAAAATAGATTCTTGTAGGAAAGCAGTATTTTGTTTTTAGAAAGGCAGCGTTGAAATGGGGCTCCCAAACCTGGATATGGGGATCAGCTGACCTTGGTAAAGTCGTTCTCCTCTGTGGGCCTTCAACATTTGCAGTAAGATTTGTGTAGGTAAGAAAGATTGAAATATTCACTGTGACCCAATATACCTAGAAGAATGTCCCCTAGTAGATGTGCTGATAAGGAATTATACCTCCAGAAGGTATAATTTACCCCTTTCTCCTGTTCCCCAACCCCTACCTCTGGTAGCCACCAATCTGTTCTCCGTATCTATGACTTACCTTTTGAATATCTTGACTTGTAGATTCCAAACGTTTATGTTTCCATTTTTCTTTATTATGAAAATACTAAGACATGAAAAGGCACAAAGAAAGAAGGATGAGATTGTTTTTATAAAGCACAGTTTTGCTTTTGATCTCTGTGCTGGAAAAGTAGTGTGCAGTAATATAAGGAAAACATAGGATTTTGGACTTAGGCTCAAATCTCAAAGCTGCCACTGAGGTGCTGGTACTGAGGCCACTCAGCTACAAAAAATAATATTTACAGCCTAAGATGTAAAGGTGCCTTTTATTTAGAAGTACTTTGCACGTACTGGTCATTCGTTAATGGGGGCTCTCTATGTTCACGTTTGTTTACATTTGTCTAAAGCATAAGAGACTCTTAAAAACTGAGAACAAGCTGAGGGTTGATGGGGGGTGGGAGGGAGGGGAGGTGATGGACATTGAAGAGGGCATCTTTTGGGATGAGCACTGGGTGTTGTATAGAAACCAATTTGACAATAAACTTCATATATTTTTACAAAAGCCACTAAAAGATCTTGGGGAGAACACTAGGCCGCACTCTCTTGATCCTAGTTGACTAGTAACCCTGCACTGGCTCTTTCTTCTCTAGGACAATATTAATATTGAATGTGCACCTTGATGAATGATAGGAGCATTGTGCAAACCACTTAGTTTCCACAAGGTGGTCTGAGAAATGTAGTAGCCATACCAGGATCTTCTAAAAAGTCAAGTTAAATGGATTCCTGTCCCACTTTTCCCTTGGAAATTTGTTTCCATCAGGAGGTGGAACGAAGTCAGCAAGGGGCTTCTAAGCCAACTTTGTGACAAGATTCCCTTCTCTTAGTGGACAGCATAGAGTACTGGTACCAGTGTAGACTCTAGATCCAGATAGTCCAAGTTCGACATTTGACTTTCTATCTCCTGACTTCAGACAACAGAAGTCTTCCTCAGTATCTTGACTTGAAAGGAAGGTCAATAATTGTACCAAATTTAAAGGTTTGTTCGGCCAATTCTATGTATCAATGTGTTTAAAGTACCTAGAATGGTACTTAACCACATAGTAAATGATACACAAATGTTAATAAAAGAGGTGGTCAGGTGGTAAAAATCTCTGATTCAGGAAATTCCTAACAATTTGAAAGTGGCCAAAGGCATGAGTCAGTAGTTTTTTTTCTCCTCTGTGTTTTTAATATAGAAACTTCATTATTCATGGGCTTAGCTGTCAACTTCCTTACTATTAATTATTATTAATGAACCTAGATGTCACTGGGAGTCTCTCTGCCCATAGATATTAGTGGCTTTGGCTTAAAGCCCTAGGCTTCAATGATCAGGATAAATGTAGAGTCCTCTCCTTGACTATGTCTGACATTGTCATAGGGACTGAAAATTATGGCTAAAGTGTATTTCTCTGTCATGTCAAAGGGAATCTGAAGGTAAATGTCCCCACGCAAGATTGTGACTATCCTGTAAAAGCAAGAACCTGGATTCCTTCTGTCATTCAGATCTACCTCATCACTTCATTCCCAAAGTCACTTTATCCTCCTACACAGCTGTTGCTGGAACTCCAGCCATCACATCCCAGTTGCAGGCCAGAAGGAAATTTTTTTAAACGTGAAGAAAAAAAATGACATTGACATTCATTTATTCTATTTTTAAGCAATCTCTACACCCAACGTGGGACTCAAACTTACAACTCCGAGATCAAGAGTGGCATGCTCTACCGACTGAACCAACCAGGGCCCCCATATTGACTGTTTTTAAAGGATCCTTGACAGAAATTCTAGAAAATAATTATGCCTTTGTCTCTGTGGCTAGAATGTAATCACTTGGCCTTACCTACCTACCAGAGAGGATCAACAATAGCCCTTTAAATGAGTACACGATCAAGGGATAGACAGGAGTAGGTAAAATGACCCTCTTTGCCATATGGTTCCCTGTCCCTGTCCCCAAACATGCTCAGATCCATGTGCAGACCTAGGTATATACTCTGCCACTCACCAGCTTTAAGAAATCTATCCCATCATATTTTCAGTCTTTTTGAAAAACATCATGGAGTTAGAGGTGTAGGGATCACAGGTGAGTTATTTGGCTATTTAAGCTTATATCAGTGTCCCCAAAAACTTATTCTAAGACTCCTTTCTGCCCATCCAAAAACTGTTTTCGTGAAGCCAGAGCTCCAAATCTGTGACTTTTCCTGAAGCACACAGACCCCTGGAACATATAGTTTAGCTCCTGCCCTGTTTCCCCTCAGCTCTTTGAGGGACTCAAGTGATCAGCCAGGTAGTAAGCTGAGGAATGATAATAAGGATAGAAACCATCTGCCCAGTGCCCCAAGTACCGTTGTCTCTGTTACATAACTGTAACCTTGATAACTTATTGTGGAGACTGTCGTCATCTCATTACCACCACTGAGGGAATTCAGGCTCACGAGATGTTAGTAAACCCCACAATTTTATTTAAACAGTGCTTAATTTTGGGTGAGTTATGTATCACTCATGTATGTGTTCATTTAATATTTCCACTATGTTTTCACGGAGGCTCAAGGAGAACATCAATGATTAAGTTGGTATTATAATCCTGGTCAAATAAGCTCCATGTTTTATATGATTTTCCATCTAATATTCGTCTCTAGTCTCGTCTCCTGCAGGGCACACAAACTCACTGCCTTCAACTTTCTGAAACCACAATAGCTTCGAGATCCCTTATCATAAAAGTCTCCTCTCAACACATTTTGGTTTGTCAATGCCATTCTTTTTTTTTTTAAGTTTTGAGATACAGCATGAGTAGAGGAGAGGCAGAGAGAGAGGGAGACAAAGAATCTCAAGCAGGCTCCTCGCTGTCAGCACAGAGCCCGATGCGGGGTGCAAACTCACGAAACCATGAGATCATGACCTGAGCCGAAACCAAGAGTCAGAAGCTTAACTGACTGAGCCACCCTGGTGCCCCACCAACGCCATTCTTGAAATAAAACACTCAGACTTTAATTCCTAGTTGTGGGAAGTTCAGCAAAAATAAAACCAAAATAAGCCCTAATTCAGGACACCCCTACCCCCAACATGGGGCTCCAACTCACGACACTGATATCAAGAGGCACGTGCTTTACTAAGCCAACCAGGTGTCCCTAATTCATGACGCTATTAAATATAGACAGTCAAAGAAGAAAACTAATTTTTAGAAAATAATTATGTTACCATTGTGTTACTAGCACCAAGTGCTGAGTATCGAGTTTTTGAAAGACCTTGGGTCGGACAGTTAAGTAATATTTAGTGGAATGTTAGAATGTCTATAGAGATTGGAAAGGTGGTCATGTGGCATTGAGATCAGAGTTGCCTTTACTGCTCACATGAACCTCTTAATAATGACTATTATTTATGGAGCAGTTTCCAAGTATCAGCTACTGTGCAAGGTATAGGACTGGAGATATCTTTTTATTCTTTTTAGTAATTATTATTTCTATAAAACACAAAGGGCATCTCAGGTTCAGAAGGTCAAACAGCCTAATTAGAAACTCTCAGATAGTAAAGTAGCAACAACAAGAATCAAATCCATGGTTCTGCTGACGAAACCCGAAGCAAATTACTGAATTTTGGAAATTTGGAAATGAAAATGAAATGAAATGAAATGAAAATTCATTTCTGCCCAAGGCCCCAGTTCCTCATCTGTAAAATCAGCAGTTTGAATCACAGCGTCTATATAAGTGATGGTGTGCTGGAGTGGACTGTGAGAGCTGATGGTTTTATTTTCCACCAAAAGGCTGCTAGAACTGATACATGAATTCAGCAAGTCGCAGGATACAAAATTAATGTACAGAAATCAGTTGCAGTCTTATACACTAACAATGAAGCAACAGAAAGACAAATAAAGAAACTGATCCCATTCACAACTGCACCAAGAAGCATAAAATACCTAGGAATAAACCTAACCAAAGATGTAAAATATTTGTATGCTGAAAACTATAGAGAGCTTATGAAGGAAATTGAAGAAGATACAAAGAAATGGAAAAACATTCTGTGCTCATGGATTGGAAGAATAAATATTGTTAAAATGTCAATACTACCCAAAGCAATCTACACATTCAATGCAATCCCAATCAAAATTGCACCAGCATTCTTCTCGAAGCTAGAATAAGCAATCCTAAAATTTGTATGGAACCACAAAAGACCCCGAATAGCCAAAGTAATATTGAAGAAGAAAACCAAAGCAGGAGGCATCACAATCCCAGACTTTAGCCTCTACTAAAAGCTGTAATCATCAAGACAGCATGGTATTGGCACAAAAACAGACACATAGACCAATGGAATCGACTAGAGACTCCAGAATTGGACCCGCAAAAGTACGGCCAACTAATCTTTGACAAAGCAGGAAAGAATATCTAATGGAAGAAAGACAGTCTCTTTAACAAATGGTGCTGGGAGAACTTGACAGCAACATACAGAAGAATGAAACTAGACCACTTTCTGACACCATTCACAAAAATAAACTCAAAATGGATAAAGGACTTGGATGTGAGACAGGAAACCATCAAAACCCTGGAGGAGAAAGGGAAAAACCTCTCTGACCCCAGTCGCAGCAGTTTCTTACTTGACACATCTCCAAAGGCAAGGGAATTAAAAGCAAAAATGAACTATTGGGACCTCATCAAGATAAAAAGCTTCTGCACTGTGAAGGAAACGATCAATAAAACTAAAAGGCAACCGACAGAATGGGAAAAGATATTTGCAAATGACGTATCAGACAAAGGGCTAGTATCCAAAATCTAT